>NC_041221.1:132303109-132316554 GCF_002837175.3 Physeter macrocephalus
GGGAAGCAGCCGCATGGCACAGGGAGATCAGCTGGGTGCTTTGTGACCACCTAGAGGGGTGGGATAGGGAGGGTGGGAGGGAGGGAGACGCAAGAGGGAAGAGATATGGGGATATATGTATGTGTATAGCTGATTCACTTTGTTATACAGCAGAAACTAACACAACATTGTAAAGCAATTATACTCCCATAAAGATGTTTAAAAAATAAAAATAAAAAGAATGATGTGTAAACTCAAAAAAAAAAAAAAAAAAGTGGCCACAGACCAGCAGCAGCAACACTTGAGAACTTGTTAGAAATACAGAATCTCAGGCTCACCCCAGACCTTCTGAATCAGACTCTCCGGTTTAACAAGATCCCCAGGTGATTCTAATGCACATTAAAGTCTGAGAAGCAGTGAGATTTAAGCAACATTTTGTCCCTTTTGGTGGATTACTTTTAATGTGAGACATTTCATGTTAATGATGCTGGTGGTTTGGCATTTTCACACTTTTACTACGCTTTTTCACAAATATGAGCTTCTGTGGTTATCAGAGCAGCTAGATTATGAGTTCCTGGAGGTGCCAGCACCCGAGGGATTTCTCCTGGCAGCCCCCCTCAGGCCTGGCATGTGACCCCAGTTAAATAAGTAGCTGAACAAATGAATAAATTCAGGGGCCCCTGAGGGAGTGAACAGCAGACATTATTTCCATTTTGCACATGAGGAGACTAAGGCTCAAATAGGTTGAGACTTGCTCTAGTTTAGTTCATAAGTGTCAGAACTGAAATTCCATCACTAGCTTCTAACTTCCCATCTCCAAGTGATGGAGGCTTTTTGATGCTCTGTTTCAGGGAGATTTGTGTGGTCCCAACTCCCCCACCCCACCTCTCCCCCTCATAGCTGTGGTGTCTGCGTGGAACGACCTCCCTGCTCTGGGGCTGGGTGAGCAGAGAACCCCGTGGCACTCCGCACAGCCCACCCGAGCCTCCATTCTGGCAGGCTGTGTCCACAGGGTGCTCCCCTCGACACCCAGGTGGCCAGCCATGGGAAACCATGCCGGAAGCGGTTCCAGGAAAAGGGACTACGGCTGCTCACCTCCCTTGCCCCTCCCGGCAGGAGTGCGGGCGAGGCTTATTGAGAATGATTTCTGGGTTGTGAAGCTGTTAAGTTGGAATCATCTACCCTGGGACGCCCCCTTCCCTCTGAGGGCGCTGGGCTCTGGCCATGCACGTGGAGCAGGTTAGATGTGGCCCGGTACAGAGAGGCACATATTCACTTGCTTGTAGGACCTCTGGGTGAGACCCTCAGGCAGAGTAAGTAATCAGGCAGAAGTGGGGAAATCCCAGACCACAGGAATGCACCGAGCCTCCCACGGGGAATTACTGCAAAGGATAGAAGCAGATGAGGGCTTTGCGGTTCCACTGATTCCTCCAGCCCCAGTCCTGGGCCTCACAAATGGGGCGCACAGACAAGGAAGGAGCCAGGAGGGTAGATGTCAACCTTCATCCTTTCCCACAGCGGCAGCCCATCATCTCGTGCCTTCCTGCAATCAATTCAGCTTGTTCGCAGGTGGAAGCCTGCCTCGATCTCTGGCTTGCAATGCAGACCAACCCCAGTGGGGTTGAGTGTGGTCACCCCCTACACAGTGTGGCTTAGGTGCCCTGGCCACCCAAAGCACCGAGGAAAGGTAAAGTCACTAGTGAGAGTTGGCATTCTTTGAGCACTTCCTACACCTGGCACCTTCTAAACACTTTACCTGCATCGAGTCATCTGATCCCCACCCCAGACCAAAGAGATAGGAAGGCCCTGTGATTATCCCCATTTTACAGATGAAGCAAAAGAAGCCCAAAACAGCCACGTGATTACTCAAGCTCACACACTTGTGAGTGGAAGACCCCTTTTAACCACATCTCGGGGTTAGTGAGTTAGGGGACGACAGCATGGCTTGGAGGTAGGAGGGGTCCCTGTGGCCCTGTACGGTGCAGTTAGAGTCTCTGTGCCAAGGTGACATGCAGACCACACTCTGCCCAGTGCTCTGGGCTCAGGCCTGGAGTGGGGGGCGATGACACTGGAGAGATGATGCCGAGGGGCAGGCCAAGGAGTCTGAGCTTTCCCCGCAGACGAAGGGAATCCCTGAAGGGGAGTAGGAATCTGACCCATGGTTCAATCTTGGGGGCCCGACTGGAGAGGCAAAAGACAGGACTCCTAGAGGCTCAGAGGAGGCTCTTTCAGCAGGGCAGACAGGAGGAGGTGAAGGCTGAACTGGGGCAGAGACAGTGGGGCTGAGCAGGCAGGCCACATCTGAAAGAAATAGCAGAGGTGCAATCAGTAGAATGGGACCACTGATCCAAGGTCTGCAGTGGTTCCTCTTCTGGGCTGGGGTTTCAGCCCAGAATGGGCACTTCACTGTCTGTCTTGTCTCTCTGTGGACGTGGGGGTCATTACGGCAGGGAGGAAGTGGGTCAGAGTTGTGTTCAGGTTCCTGGAGTTGGCCCAGGGCCCCCCGCCCCAGCACAGTGGCACCACTCTTCCCCGAAAGCCTAATGCGATGGTGAGTGACTTGGGATGGCTCCCTTCGGCTTCGGTGGCCTTTTCAACCCCACCTTCCCACTCCTCCCACCCTCCCCCGAGTGGCCTGAGCCATCGTCCCCTCACGGGCTGATATAGACACTGTAGTGTAGCTGCCGGCTGGGCTGCTGCCCAGGAGGGGGTCAGGAGGCTGTGACTGGCGGAGGTGACTTCACCTCTCAGGACTCTCTCTAAAGCCCCAGGGGGTGGATGAAAGGTTTGGATTCCGGAGAGATGGCATAAAAATGCACGTGTAGAAAAAAACAAATTTCTTAAATTACTAATCCATCCGTTCTGTGCTAATGCCTCCTGAAAGAAAACTTTCAACTTGGATAACACAGCCTTTTCTCTCTTGGAACCATTCATACCTGTAATTAGGAAGCTGTGCCTCATTAAAGCCATGGCCCTGGATTACAAAGCTGGAAGGCCTGGCTTGACCAGAGTGTAGCTTTCTGGGGCTAAAATCAGGTTCACGTGCTGTGCCCTTGTGCAGTCCTGTTTCCCTGGGCTGCATGGCTGCCTCTTTATATTTCCTGGCTTTTACTTGGGTCTAGTAGATGCCTGTCGTGATTTATTCTTTAATTCCTAGCACTATTAACTGTGCCAGCTACCCAGAAACAGTTTCCAAGAGTCTGTTTTCCAAGGCTTTGTGGTAGATGTAGCTTGGACCCCTTGTCACCTGGTGGTGTGTTTCCACCTTGAAACACGACTCTCACTGTTGAGAAGACATTTTGACAGAACCATCTTCCTTTCCTCAAGACAGAGGCTGTTTCCTACAGGGAAAAGTGACCTTCAGTCTTAACCTAGCTCCCAGATCCTGGACATCCATCAGATCCTCGTCAGGGAGAGAAGCAGGACTGAGCGCAATCACTGAGAAAACTCGGGGAGAGCTGCTCAACTCCACAACCCCCCACCATGCACATGGTTGGTATACTAACTTAGACAGCTGGGGTTTTTTTTGGTTTTTTTAATCTTTTTTTAAAAACATCTTTATTGGAGTATAATTGCTTTACAATGATGTGTTTCTGCCGTATAACAAAGTGAATCAGTTATACATATATATATATATATATCCCCATATCCCCTCCCTCTTGCGTCTCCCTCCCACCCTCCCTATCCCACCCCTCTAGGTGGACACAAAGCACCAAGTCCATGCCACTCTCTCACTTCATCCCAGCTTACTCTTCCCCCTCCCCGTGTCCTCAAGTCCATTCTCTACATCTGTGTCTTTATTCCTGTCCTGCCCCTAGGTTCTTCAGAACCTTTTTTTTTTTTTTGATTCCATATATATGTGTTAACAGCTGAGGTTTTAACGAGCACCTTTATATGGGCCCGCGGGTAGGTGGTGGTCTGGGTTTCAAGAAGAAGAAGGTGAGCTTACTGCTGACCTAAGCACCTCCAGAATCTCCTGTACAGCCACAGAGGGTAGATAACATTTCCCACAAGGACCATTCTCTGATCTCATTGGTTATCATTTCTTTACACCTTAATGTGAATGAGTCTGCTACTTCTTGAGGAGTAGTGTGTAAACCTCTCTCATGGTAGACAGTTGGCTTTGTTTCCTCTTCAAGAGGTTTCAGGCATCTGCGAGAGGAATCTTGTCCAACAAAGAGTCTTTCCTGATATAGTGACAGAAAGGCAGTCCCTGATTTTATCTATATAAAAGGTTAATAAGGGATATAGACCCATGGGTCTGAAACCTTAAATTACAAATATGCGATTTGGGTTGTGGAAAGCTCCGGATTAGGAAGAATGGTTTGTTTCCTCTTCAAGAGGTTTCAGGCATCTGCGAGAGGAATCTTGTCCAACAAAGAGTCTTTCCTGATATAGTGACAGAAAGGCAGTCCCTGATTTTATCTATGTAAAAGGTTAATAAGGGATATAGACCCATGGGTCTGAAACCTTAAATTACAAATGTGCGATTTGGGTTGTGGAAAGCTCCGGATTAGGAAGAATGAATGGCCTTTGAGACCGTTTACCCCAAGCTCCTGCCAGCATGACTGTCCCCTAGTAGCAGTGTTTCTCAGCCTATTTAGACATTCCCCCCTAATTGCTGCCTCCTGTGAAATTTGAGTATCACAGATACATCATATATCTGTTTGTGTACTATGGCCCTTTGGAGGGCCACAGCCATTATAATAGCTAAGACTTTTTGTCCCCCAAGCACTGATTTTGTCCTGTTGGTGTGTATCCCCCTCGCTGAGAAAGCTTGCTCTCTAGCCTATCCGTGAGCAGTAGGTATGCAGCTTCTGCTTGGATGTCACAAGTATCAGGGAGCTCACTACCTGCCTCCTTCTCAGGTTAGCCTTGGAATACTGCTCAGCAAGAGAGAACTGTTGATACATACAACTTGAATGACTCTCCAGAGAATTATACCATGTGAAAAAAGCCAGTCCCAAAAGGTTACATACTGTATGATACCATTTATATTATGTTTTTGAAATGATAAAATGTTAAAAATGGAAACCAGGTTAGTAGTTGCCAAGGATGAGGTGTGGTTATAAAAGGGCAATGAGAGGGATCCTGTGGCTCTGGGGCTGTCCTGTATCTTGACTGTAGGGGTAGATACAGTAACCTATACATGTGATAAAACTGCATTGAGCTGAAGACACACACACACACACACACACACACACACACAAGTACGAGTCAAAATAGAGAAATCTGATGGATTGTATGATTGTCGGTATCCTGGTTGTGATATTGTGCTGTAGTTTTACAAGATGTTAGCATTGAGGGAAACGGGATGAAGGGCACAGAGAATCTCTCTGTATTTCTTAAAGTTGCATGTGAATCTACAATTGTCTCAAAATACAACGTTTAATTTTAAAAATAGCTAACTTTGAAAATAGAAATTAAACAAATTAAAGAGCCTATGTTTTCATTTTACAAATCTAGGATTTGTTTTTCCCTTTGGAATTTTCTTAGGGCCCACATCGATTGTCAGAGTCAGTCAGATTGACTTAGAAGACGTGCAAATGAGCCCACTTGTATACCAGAGGCATCAAGAATGTGCATCCCAGTGTCCTAGAGGTGGGGGGGTGCCGTGTTTGCTGGGTGGGTCAGCGGAGCTGTTCAGACACGCAGGAGAAGCAGGAAGAATGGAAACCTGGCTTCCCTCCCTCCCCATGGGACCCCAAGGGGAGGGACGGCCGGGGAGAGGTAATGGGGGGCAGGAGAGGATGCTCCCATATTCCCCCTGGGAAATCACCTTCAAAGGAGCAGCAGGGGCAGGAAGGGAAGGCACTCAAGCTGCTACATGAAGAAGGAGCCAGGCAGAGGCTGAGAGCCCACAGAACCTTCAGTCAGGGAAGTGCCTAGACCTGCTCAGGAATGTGGGAGGGGGTTCGGGCAGCCCAGAGCTAGTCTCTGTGGATTGCACCTTCCCTGCCCCTGCCCCTTCTCACATGGCAGGGACATGCACCACTTCTGCACCAACTTGGATGTCAGGGGTGCAGAGGCTCTGCCTAGCCCAGAGCAGAGCTTGTCTGCAGCCCATCCAGAAAGGGTTCTTTTTGAACCAGATTCTGAAGGGGCTTATAGATCAGTTGGATCAACAGTCCCCCGCCAAAGTCATTTGTTTTGAAAACTCTATGTAATCTATTTCATTCTTATAGCTGGCTGAGGTTGCAAATGCAGTGGCCCAAAGTCACTGCAGCCCCTGCTCATTTTAGCAGCTGAGCTCCTTGATATGAGGTGGCGCCTTTCCCCAGGAAGACCCCCCACAGGTTGATCCAGGTGACTCAGACCCATCCCTCTGGTCTTACAGACAAGCCCCATTTCTTGGGTCCAGGGCCGGCTGAAGCGGACTGCTGCCTGGACCCACAGAAGGGATTTGCATCGCCTACATGCCCTTCTGTTGCCAGGACACAGCCGAGGTGCTTTTTAAGCACCTGAAAGCCTTGGTCAATGTGGACTCACTGCCTAGGCCCTCTGTGAAAGGAAGATGTGGATTTGGTGATGGGGGCCAGGCCCTGTGCTGAGCTCTTCACAGACACACAGACACACACACACAGAGCCTCCCCATTGCCCAACTCTGACTTTGTCCTCTGTTCTCCTGCAGACGAGGCTTACAGAGATGAAGGAACTTACCCAGGGTCCCAGCACTGGCCGTGCTCACCCTGAAACTCAGGTGTGTCCAACTTCAGAGCGGCGCTCTACACAGCACGGCCGACTGCTTTCTATTCACAGGTCCCACTCTGCAGGGCCTCTTCTCACCCCTCTCTGTACCCGATGAGGCAAGGCAGGTGGGGATTATGATCCCCTCAGAAGAGAGGAGTCCAGATCTCAGAGAGGGCAACGTGTCCAGGCACCCCCAGACTTGGCAGCAGAACTGCTCTCTGCTGCTGACTTCAGGGTCCTTCCACCTAAACCACGAGACCCTTCCTGTGACCTGAGAGACTTGTGTGACTGAGGACACATCTACAGAGGAGGAAGCTGGCTCTCATGGGAATCAATGTCCTTGTGACCCCAGTATTTGCTGTCACTGGTATCAATAACAGTGGTTTCCTCAGCTGCTTTGATGCCCAGAGAAAGTTCCATAACACCTTTGGTACAGGTGTCCGTCTGGCCCTGCACAGCCCAGCCCCGGCACTACCCTGGCAGATCCTGGTCTCCTGATTGACTGCCACAGCCCATTGCACAGAGATGTCAGGGTGGGGCAAGAAGGGAAAAGAGGAAAATCCTAGAAACCACTGGATTTACACCAACAAAAATGGGGAGTGGAGCAGGGGAGTGTAGGGATGGGATAAGACTATTTTCTGGGCTTCTCCTGGGGGGAGGGGTGGGTCCTCCAGCCAGAGTTATAGCACACCCAGGTTCTGGCTCCACCTCTGGCACTGACCCATGTTGTCTTCGCATTCTTGGGCATATCAGAGTGCAAGTGCTGCCCTGACGAAGGGGTGCTCTTAGGAGTAGCAGAGAGGGACCTGGCCCGAGGGCTCTGAGCTCCTGTTCCCGTTTCAGCTAGCATTGTTCCACCTCTGTCTGATTATACAAGGGCGCCCACCTAAGATTGCTGTTGAGAGGATTCCACACCTGAAGCTGGTTGAAAGCTACCAGCTGGGTGGTCTGAGTGCTGCACAATGGCAGCAAACCTCTGCTCTCCAGAACCGAGTATAAGAGCCAGGAGAAATAAGAAGTAAGGACAGTTCCTGCAGGAGGAAGAGACTTCTAAAGGGGGAGTGGGTCAGGGAAAGGGAGAGGAGGCGACAAAGAAGAGCTGTGTGTCCACAGAGGCTGGTGACAGCCCTGATCACTGACTGGACTGGTGCCAAAGCTCTGGGATGATTACCTGGACTCAGCCCAAGGAAAACATGGTCGTGATGCCCTGGACTTCCTCTTCAATTATTATAAGATGTGCTCTGGTGACAACATGTTGCTGAAAACCAGAAATGACCAGCAGAGAGGGCCTGCAGCCCAGGTATGTGGGACTTCTCCCAGCCTGGGCAGAGTGCAGTCTCCATTCTGCAGGCTCCAGGAGCCATGCTGGAGGGAATGGTACAGTGTGGTTTTGCCTTTGTTGTGAACAATTTCAGAAGGCCCAGAGCAGAGCAAAAGCTGAAAATCAATTCTCTTCTCTTCCGAATCTCTGTGTAAGCATGCTAATTGAGCGGGCAGGGATCAGGAGTCTGTTTTTCTCTTTTAAATTTCTAACATTTCTCATTCACGTTTGCTCAACTTGAAGACAGCACTGTGTCAGGCCCGACACAGTGCTGTCTGGGTCTGTCTGTCTGTTGGTCCATCCACCTGAAGTTCTATGCTGCCTGTCCCCAAGCTTCTCGTGCTGTTAATAGCAGTTGGTACCTTCTGGGCAGTTTGACCATGTAAACTGGCTGTCTGAGGGATCCATCGATTGCTGTGTGAGCACAGAGGGAATTTTGTTTCCTTCCTCTTTCCAGGCACTTGGCTGCTCCTCCACATTTTTCATTTGGGCGGACAGTCAGGAACATGGTGTGGATTTGCATCATGCTGTCATTTACAAGGACATGTGGCCTTGGACCTTGGACGAGTTACTTGTTTCTTTGGAGACTCAGTTTCCTCACCTGGAGAGATGCATTCCAGTTTATGGACTGCCTGGGAGAGGCCACAGGAGTGGAGAGCCTGAGCCCCATCACAGCTGAGCTGAGGTGTGGCCTGGCCCGGTCCTAAGGAGGCTGGCATTCCAGGGCACCTTCCAAGATCCCTGACTGTCTGGACAATGACGGGAGTCATTGCTGTTCAAACATGAGTGATTATTACAGGTACTGCATCTCTCCACCCTAGCCACCCACAGGGGTCACAAGGCAGGGCCAGACAGGGCCAGAGCACAGGGGCCTGATATCCCTAAGTGACCCTTTTGCTCACTACACAACATCTGCTTCTCTTCCAAGAGGACTGTATGGCTGGGTATCTAATGGCCGATGAAGCAGCTGGCCCTTGTGGGCCTCTACCTGAGGGTTCGAGGGTTCAAGGTTTCTTGATTCACAGGCTCCTTGCAGGCATGTGTTTTCATGGTCTGGCTCCCCCCAAACTTTCCCTTTGCCCTTATGTCTCTTTAACTCCCCATTGTGCCAAAAGTCTTGATGACAAAGCCCAACAATGTTTTTTCACTGGCCAGTCCATTGGCTATTCTTTCAGCTACTGTAAATTTGCAAAATTCCCTCTTCAATAGGTCCTTTGGGTCCTGGAGCCATTTTGAATGGTAGCAAGTGGGGGAGGTGGAATATCAGAGAGAGAGAGAGAATGAATGAGGGGGACAGCTCTAGGGGTGGCGCCAGGGGTCCCTGAGCTACACATGCTCCCTTATCCTCTCTCTCTCTCCCTTTTTTACTTAAAAAAAATGGGACAAACCACAATGTAACAACCATAACAAAAATGTTGCTTTAATCACGACTAATCCCATCAGTCAAGCAAATCAACTGTTTTTAATTTTCGCTTCCAGAGCTGGTCCATAAGTAAACATTTTTCTAAACAGCTGTAATTGGAACACAATTTTGCATTCTGTGTTCCCCTTCTCTGCCAAGCCTGGCCTCACATTGCTACACAGTCTTCATAAGTATCCTTTTTAATGGCGCACTCAATTGTGGCCTCTGGAATTTACTTGCCATCCCCATAAATGGCAATCACATCATTACTTGTAAGAGCTAAAATTATCTGGGAAACAAGTATATAGGTTATTCTATAATTTCTCAATGTAACTGAATTCTAGAAGTATCTGGCCTTAACATGCTTCTTTGGGAAGGCACATCACTGTTCCAAGCCTGGAGCTGTTCTCCATGCCTCCTGTGTAAATAAATTTTACATTTTTGAAGGAGGCTCCAGCCCAGACCCCTTCGTCTGTCAAGAGCACAACCACAGGTCATTCTTTTCACGGTGACTTTTTCGAGTATGAATTCACCTTGATGGAAGAGAGATCTTCCATCAACATTATCATCATCATCACCATACTAAGAGCTGCCGTTTATTGAGCATTTACCCTGTGCCAGGCACTGTGTTTTACATCATTATTTTGTTTAATCCCATCACTTGCTACTGCTTTTATCCTCAGTTACAGATGAGCAAACTGAAGCTCAGGATGCTGAAGTGGCTTGTCCGAAGTCTAATAGCTCTCAAGTGTCAGAGGCCTTGTCCAGCCCCACACCCCCTGGGAGCCATCCCTCCAGGATGGGTGAGCCTTTGCACCATCTACCTCCTCACGTGAGGGCCTTTCATCAGGGCAGAGTTTGTCTAGAGCTCCTAAGGTGGGCTGCTGGGCCCAGGGAACCTACTGTCTTAGTCCATTTTGGCTGCTATAACAAAATACCACAGACTTGTGGCTTCCAAACAACAGAAATTTATTTCTCACAGTTATGAAGGCTGGGAGGTCCACCATGATTTATGGCACTGGCAGATTCGGTGTCTAGTGAGGATCTGCTTTGGTGTAACCTCACATAGCAGAAGGGCAAGGGAACTGTCTGGAGTCCCTTTTGTAAGGGCACTAATCCCATCCTGAGAGCTCCACCCTCATGACTTAATCACCTCCCAAAGGCCCTACCTCCTAACATCACTTCGGGCATTAGGTTTCAACATATGAATTTGGGGGACACAAACATTCAGTCTATAGCACTTACTACAATGAACCTTTCTCTAGAAGGGAATGGAGACCTTCTCCCACCCCACAGGAGCCCTGGGCAGGATGGAGTGCTTGGTGAAGATAGAGCCAGGAGGCCGTGTTTACTTTATAGAAATCGAGGCCCAGAGGTGCCCAGAGCTGGGAAGGGCCTCACCCAAGGTCACAGAGTGAGTCACTGGCACAGCCAGCACCCACAGGAGGTGGGTCTCCTGACTCTGTCCTCCTCACTGGGAAATGATTTCAACAGACTACACCTCAGACTGAAGGAGAGGCTTTGGAATAGTCTAACCTCTCAGTTCTCAGAACATGCTGGTGCTGTCACAATAGACAGTGCAGGGTAGGAACAGGAGAGAAGGCAGTGACTGGTGGCAAACAACATAGACTCAGATATGTCAGAAACACAACCCTGACTTGACTTGTCAGACGTACTAAAAAAAGTTCCAGCCAAAGGGATTGCCAAAAAGGTGGGGGTCTTTGCTTTTCTGAGTCTTCCACAGGCAGCAAAACCCCCTGCGAGGGACCTTTACTATGACCACAACCTTTCCTGGGCAAAATTAAAGCTGCTATAGGAAGAGAGACAGCTTCATTCACTGATTCTTTCAACAGTTATTTATTGAGAGTTTCTGTGCCAGGTAACGGGGATAATGCGGGAATAAGACCAACTTCCTGTCCTTATGGAACATCCTCTTTGGTGGGGAGAATAAACTAGTAAACAAGATACTTCCTAAAGATAAGTGCTTTGAAGGAGGAGGGAGGTGTGGTGAGGACAGTGGGTGGAGGTGAGGGTAGGAAACCAACTTGGAGGGAGTTGCCAGGGATGGACAGCCCTTCTGGGGAAGAGGCGTGTCTGCTGAGACCCAGCAGAAGCTGCTCAGATCTGGGGGCAGAACACTCAGGCTCTAAGGTGGGAAACAGCTGGGGGAGTTGCCGCAACAGAAGGAAGGGCAACAGGAAGAGCTGTTATTTTAGGTTCAGCATTCGTGCTGTTTAGAGCAAAGAGAGAACCCGCTGGAATTCCTGGCCTGTCTCCCCTTCCTCAATCATCCACCTGGGCTGTATTCCTCCCTTGCCTCTGTACGTCACTCCAGATTGTCCCCTCATGGGCTCTGTGTGCACACTCCAACGAGCAGTGTGTGGCTGGGCGCTAGTGCAGACAGTAGCCCTTCGAGATGCACTGCTCCCTCCAGATTCTCAGTTCTCTCAGTCTGATGGCTTGTGTACATCTCTGATTGCTGCCTCCTTATTAGAGGCTGTTAACAGATCAAAACAGCTTTTCTTGGACTTTGTAAAGTAATAAGTCATGTTATGTTTACCTTTTGGTTACTAGGCGGAGTGCTAGGGTTTGCAAAAAGCCTGCCTGTGGTTATTTAATTGGAGAAACCTGCTCTTGTAAAGGACTCAGCTCAACAGCCATTAGTTCCGGGAGAGACAGCCCTGAACAGGCCGTGCCTACTCATTTGCTGGTTCCTGATGGACACTAACTGACTCCCAGATCTCACTGCCCATGGGCAGGGCTGATCCAGGTGTACCCTGCACTGAGGCTCTGCTGCTGGGGTCTGGGCCTGGCTCAGCACTGACTGAGGAGAACCCCTGCCATCCCATCTCCCCTTCTCCTGAGGCTACAGACAGAGCAGGGGAAGGGAGCGCCCTGGGGGCTAATAGTGGACCCCCCACCCCCATGGCTCTGACTCTGTGCTGCCACCTCAACAATGAGGCACTCCCAGGTATAAACGATATGCCCCATCAGTGTCCCCTGCGGGATTCGAGGCCTTTAATGAAGCCCACAGTACACAGCCTCGTGTCTGCCAATTTTCTGAGTATGGTCTCATCTACTTCTTTTTTTTTTTTTTTTGCCTTGTTTCAGATTTTTTTTAATAGATCTTTATTGGAATTTAATTGCTTCACAATACCGTGTTAGTTTCTGTTGCACAACAAAGCGAATCAGCCATATGCATACACATGTCCCCATATCCCCTCCCTCTTAAGCCTCCCTCCCACCCTCCCTATCCCACCCCTCTAGGTCGCCACAAAGCACCGAGCTGATCTCCCTGTGCTATGCTGCTGCTTCCCACCAGCCAACTATTTTACATTCGGTAGAGTATATACGGTGGATGCTACTCTGACTTCTCCCCAGCTTTGCCCTCCCACCCCATGTCATCAAGTCCATTCTCTATGCCTACCTCTTTATTCCTGCCCTGCAACTAGGTTCATCAGTACCATTTTTTTTTTTTTAGATTCCATATATATGCATTAACATACGGTATTTGTTTTTCTCTTTCTGGGTTACTTCACTGTGTATGACAGACTCTAGGTCCATCCACCTCACTACAAATAACTCAATTTCATTTCTCTTTATGGCTGAGTAATATTCCATTGTATATATGTACCACATCTTCTTTATCCATTCATCTGTCCATGGACACTTAGGTTACTCCCATGACCTGGCTATTGTAAGTAGTGCTGCAATGAACATTGTGGTGCGTAACTCTTTTTGAATTATGGTTTTCTCAGGGTATATGCCCAGTAGTGGGATTGCTGTGTCATATGGTAGTTCTATTTTTAGTTTGTTAAGGAACCTCCATACTGTTTTCCATAGTGTTTGTATCAATTTACATTCCCACCAACAGTGTAGGAGGGTTCCCTTTTCACCACACCCTTTCCAGCATTTATTGTTTCTAGCTTTTTTGATAATGGCCATTCTGACGGGCGTGAGGTGATACCTCATTGCAGTTTTGATGAGCATTTCTCTAATAATCAGTGATGTTGAGCATCTTTTCATGTGCCTCTTGGCCATCTGTATGTCTTC
>NC_041221.1:132316865-132317172 GCF_002837175.3 Physeter macrocephalus
TTAATCCTTTGTCTGTTGTTTCATTTGCAAATATTTTCTCCCATTCTGAGAGTTATCTTTTTGTCTTGTTTATGGTTTCCTTTGCTGTGAAAAAGCTTTTAAGTTTAATTAAGTCCCATTTATTTATTTTTGTTTTTAGTTCTGTTACTCTAGGAGGTGGGTCAAAAAAGATCTTGCTGTGGTTTAGGTAAAAGAGTGTTTTTCCTATGTTTTCCTCTAAAAGTTTTTTTTTTTTGTGATACACGGGCCTCTCACTGTCATGGCCTCTCCCGTGGCGGAGCACAGGCTCCGGACGCACAGGCTCAGG
>NC_041221.1:132318471-132320181 GCF_002837175.3 Physeter macrocephalus
ATCTATGTTCATCAGTAATATTGGTCTATAATTTTCTTTTTTTGTGATATCTTTTTCTGGTTTTGGTATCAGGGTGATGGTGGCTTCGTGGAATGAATTTGGGAGTGTTTATCCCTTTGCAATTTTTTGGAAGAGTTTGAGAGGATCGGTGTTAGCTCTTCTCTAAATGTTTGATAGAATTCACTTGTGAAGCCATCTGGTCCTGGACTTTTGTTTGTTGGAAGATTTTTTAATTAAAGTTTCAATTTCATTACTTGTGATAGGTCTGTTTATATTTTCTAATTCTTCCTGGTTCAGTCTTGGAAAATTGTACTTTTCCAAGAATTTGTCCATTTGTTCATGGTTGTCCATTTTATTGGCATATAGTTGTTTGTAGTAGTCTCTTATAATCCTTTATATTTCTGCAGTGTCAGTTGTGATTTCTCATTTTTCATTTCTAATTTTATTATTTGCGTCCTCTCCCTTTTTTTCTTGATGAGTCTGGCTAAGGGTTTTTCAATTTTGTTTATCTACTCAAAGAACCAGCTTTTAGTTTTATTGATCTTTGCTACTGTTTTCTTCATTACTATTTCATTTATTTCTGCTCTGATCTTTATGATTTCTTTCCTTCTACTGACGTTGCGTTTTCTTTGTTCTTCTTTTCTCTAGTTGTTTTAAGTGTAGGGTTAGATTGTTTATTTGAGATTTTTCTTGTTTCTTGAGGTGAGTTTGAATTGCTATAAACTTCCCTCTTAGAACTGCTTTTGCAGCGTCCCATAGGTTTTGGATCGTCGTGTTTTCTTTGTCATTTGTTTCTATGTATTTTTTAATTTCTTCTTTGATTTCTTCAGTGATCTCTTGGTTATTTAGTAATGCACTATTTAGCCTCCATGTATTTGTGTTTTTTACAGTTTTTTTCCTGTAATTGATTTCCAATCTCATAGCGTTGTGGTCAGAAAAGATCCTTGATACAATTTCGATTTTCTTAAATTTTCCAAGGCTTGATTTGTGACCCAAAATGTGATCTATCCTGGAGAGTGTTCCATGTGCACTTGAGAAGGAAGTGTCTTCTGCCACTTTTGGGTGGAATGTTCTATAAATATCAATTAGATCTATCTGGTCTATTGTGTCATTTAAAACTTGTGTTTCCTTATTTATTTTCTGTTTGGATGGTCTGTCCATTGGTGTAAGTAGAGTGTTAAAGTCCCCTATTATTATTGTGTTGCCCTCAGTTTCTCCTTTCATGGTTGTTAGCATTTGCCTTATGTATTGAGGTGCTCCTATTTTGGGTGCATAAACATTTATAATTGTTATATCTTCTTCTTGGATTGATCCTTTGATCATTATGTAGTGTCCCTCCTTATCTCTTGTAGCAGTCTTTATTTTAAAGTCTATTTTATCTGATGCGAGTATTGCTATTTCAGCTTTCTTTTGATTTCCATTTGCATGGAATATCTTTTTCCATCCTTTCACTTTCAGTCTGTATGCGTCCCTAGGTCTAAAGTGGATCTTGCAGACAGCATGTATATTGGTCTTGTTTTTGTATCCATTCAGCCAGTCTGTGTCTTTTGGTTGGGGCATTTAATCCATTTACATTCAAGGTTATTATCAATATGTATGTCCCTATTACCATTTTCTTAATTGTTTTAGATTTGTTTTTGTGTGTCTTTTTCTTGTGTTTCCCACTTAGAGAAGTTTCTTTAGCATTTGTTGTAAAGCTGGTTTGGTGGT
>NC_041221.1:132320491-132355425 GCF_002837175.3 Physeter macrocephalus
GCTGCTTTTAATATTTTTTCTTTGAATTTAATTTTTGTTAGTTTGATTAATATGTGTCTTGGTGTGTTTTTCCTAGGGTTTATCCTGTATGGGATTCTCTATGCCTCCTGGACTTGGGTGACTATTTCCTTCCCCATGTTAGGGAAGTTTCCCACTATAATCTCTTCAAGTATTTTTTCAGACCCTTTCTTTTTATCTTCTTCTTCTGGGATCCCTATAATTCGAATGTTCGTACATTTAGTGTTGTCCCAGAGGTCTCTGAGATTGTCTTTAATTCTTTTCATTCTTTTTTCTTTAGTCTGCTCCTCAGCAATTATTTCCACCATTTTGTTTTCCAGCTCACTTATTCATTCTTCTGCCTCTGTTATTCTGTTATTGATTCCTTTTAGTGTATTTTTCATTTCAGTTATTGTATTGTTCATCTCAGTTTGTTTGTTCTTTAGTTCTTCTAGATCTTTGTTAAACATTTCTTGTATTTTCTCAATCCGTGCTTCCATTCTATTTCCAAGATTCTGGATCATCTTTACTATCATTACTCTGAATTCTTTTTCAGGTAGATTGCCTATTTCCTCTTCTTTATTTGGTCTTATAGGTTTTTACCTTGCTCCTTCATCTGTGACATATTTTTTTGCCATCTCTTTTTTTTTTTTTTTTTAATTATTGGGATTGTGTTCCTGTTTTACTGGTTGTTTTGTCTGAGGCTTCCGACTCTGGAGTTTGTAGGCTACTGGGTAGAGCTGGCTCTTGGTGCTGAGATGAGGAACTCTGTGAGACCTCACTCTGATGAATATTCCTTGGGGTCTGAGGTTCTCTGTTAGTCCAGTGGTTCAGACTCTGAGCTTCCACTTCAGGAGCTTCCACCTGAACCCTGCCTCACAAATCAAGATCCCGCAAGCCGCGTGGGGTGGCAAAAAAAAAAAAAAAAAACCAATAACAAAGTAAAAAATAAAATTAGACTAGGAAACTAGCAGATATGTTAGAAAGAATGTAAAAATAAAAAAAAAAAAAAAAAAAAACCAATAACAAAGTAAAAAATAAAATTAGACTAGGAAACTAGCAGATATGTTAGAAAGAACGTAAAAATAAAAATACAGATGAATCAACAACTGGAAGGTAGGTCTTGGCTGTGGAGAGTGAGGCCTAAGCAAGGGCGAGGTTTGGGTGGTGGGTGAGGCCAATGCTTAGGACCCACAGGGCTGGGAAAGGCCCTGGGGGCTGTGGGGGGTGGGACTTAGGCTCAAGGAACAGAAGGGGCCCAGGGGTGCCCCCCACCCTGGGCTCAGATGGCAGGGACCTCACCTGAGAGCCCAGCAGGCTTCCTGAGCTCAAGAGGGCAGGGCAAACGCCCTCCTGTCCTCTCCTGCTCCTCTGGTCTGGGGTTTGGGAGGACTCCTCCCGCCTGCCTCTTCTGATCTCCCAGGCCTCCCTCCTATGCCTCCAGGACCAATGATGCTGGTGGGGGGTGTGTGGAAGGGGGGGCCTTGGAGGGCAGGGGACCGGCCTGAGAGCTCAACAGGCTCCCCGGGCCCCAGTGAGCAGGGCAAACTCCCTCTGCTCCTCTCCCGCTCCTCCTGGATGGCCCCTCCCACCTGCCACTCCTGATCTCCCGGCCTCCCTCCTATGCCCCCAAGACCCACGAGGCCTGGATGGGGCTTTGGAGTGGGGAAGCAGCTTGGGAGCTCAGCAGCCTCCCCTGACCAAGTGGGCCAAGCGATCGCCCTCTGCTCCTCTCCTGTCTTCCTGGAGAGTCCCTCCCTCCTGCCTCTCCTGATCTCCCTGGCCTGAGGGGCGCTGATCTTGTCTGGCCTCCACTTCTCCTCCCCCCTTGGTCCCCCTACGTCCTACCGGTTCTTTCTGGGGTTCCTCCCATCTCCTTGGGGGTCAGAGTCCCCCACCAGTGGCCAGCAGGCACCCTAGTTGTGGAGAGATGCTAACTCCACATCTTCCCACACTGCCATCTTCTCATCTACTTCTTATTCTAATTAAGCCTTTTATTTTGAGATCATTGGGATCCACATGCAGTTGTGAGAAATAGTACAGAGAGATCCCACACAGCCTTTATCAAGCCTCCTCCAATGGTAACATCTTGTAAAACTCTAATACAGTATCACAACCAGAACCCCTCGTGTTGCCTCTTTACAGCCACACCCTCTCCCCATCCCTCCACCCCTCCTTTACCATTTGCACAACCATTAAACTGTTCTCCATTTCTGTAATTTTGTCATTTCAAGAACATTATGTAAATGAACTCACCCAGAATGTACCTTTGGAAATTGGCTTTTCCCACTCAGTGTAATTCTCTGGAGAGTCATGGTTGTTGTGTGTATCAATAGTTCCTTCCCTTTTATCATCAAGTAGTATCCATGGTACGGATGGGCCTCTGTCTGCTTAACCTTTTACCCATTGAAGGACATCTGGGTTGTTTCCAGTTTTGTGCTGCTCTGAATAAAGCTGCTATATACATTCATGTACAGGTGTTGGTGCGAACATAAGTCTTCATTCCTCTAGGATAAATGTACAGATGTGAGATTGCTGGGTTCTATGATAGTTGCATGTTTAGTTTTTAAAGAAACTTTTTTTGAGGGACTGTTCTATTTTACATTCTCACAGGCAATGTATGAGTGACTCAGTTTCTATATATTTTCTCCAGCATTTTGTGTTGTCACTATGTTTTATTTTAGCCATCTGTTAGGTACATAGTGATATCTCATTGTGGTTTTAATTTACATTTCCCTAACAGGTAATGATGTTAAAAATCTTTTCATGTGCATATTGGCTATCTTCATATGCTGTTTGGTGAAATATCTTTTCTTGTCTTTTGTCCATTTTCTAATTGGATTGTTTGTTTTTATTTTTACTGTTTGGTTTTGTAATTTGTTTACTTGCAAAGGCTACTAGTCCTTTGTCAGGTAAGTGGTTTGCAAATATTTTCTACCACTCTATAGCTTGTTTTTTCATTCTCTTAGCAAGGTGTTTTTCAGAGCAAAAGTTCTTAATTTTGATGAAGTCCAATTTATCAATTGTTCATTTTATGGATTGTGCTTTTGTTGTTATATCTATGAACCCTTTCCTGGCCTTGAAGACTTTCTATTTTTTTCTAAAAGTTTTATAGTTTTAAATTTTACATTTATGTTCATGATACACTTTGAGTTAATTTTCAAATAAGAAGTGAGACTTAGGTCAAGGTTCATATTTTTAACCCACAGATGTCCAGTTGTTTCAGCACCATTTGTTGAAAAGATTATCCCCTCTATTGATTTACTTTTGCACTTTTGTCCGAAGTCAGCTGGGCATATATCTGTGGGTCTATTTCTGGGTTCTTTTCTGTTTCATTGGTCTATGTGTGTCTCTACCAATACCACACAGTCTTTATTGCTGTAGTACGTAGTAAGTCTTGAAATCAGGTAAAGCGATACTTCCCATTTTATTCTTTTTTCAAAGATTATTTTAGCTATTCTAGTTCCTTTGTCTTTCCATATAAATTTTAGAATAATCTTGCCTATATCTTCAAATTATCTTGCTGGGGTTTTGATAGGAATTTTGGTATCTGTCTTTTTATAAATAACTTTTCTGTAGCTAGCACATATTTTGTGTATTATTTTTAATAGGATGAAAAATTTTAAATTAGCAAAAAGAGAAATGATAACATCTACAAGTCTACCAATATATATACATCCTGCATAGTCTATTTCATAACCAAGCTGTCTTTCAGTTAATAGATTATGACTCTTTATCCATAACAATATACACATTTCTATGTTATAATTTTAAATTGTTTCATAATATTTACCTGTGTGGATATAGCATCCTTTATCTGATCATTCCCCCATTGTTGGATATTTAGGGATTTTTCTTTTTTAATTTATTTTTCATTTACTTTTTTTATTTTTTATTTTTTTTTTCGGTATGCGGGCCTCTCACTGTTGTGGCCTCTCCCGTTTCGGAGCACAGGCTCTGGACGCGCAGGCTCAGCAGCCATGGCTCACGGGCCCAGCTGCTCCGCGGCATGTGGGATCTTCCCGGACCGGGGCACGAACCTGTGTCCCCTGCATCGGCAGGCGGACTCTCAACCGCTGTGCCACCAGCGAAGCCCTTCATTTACTTTTTTCTGTTATAAATAACACTGTAATAAGTGTCTTGAAGGCACATCTCTGAAAATATCTTCAATTATTCCCGTAGGAAAAACTTCTTTGACTACGTAGCTGGTGTTGTCTAGACTTATGTTTTTCTGAACTTAGATGGAGATCCAGTTCCTGGAACTGAAGGTAATTTGTTTGTTTATTAGCTCAAAAAAGGATTGAGCATCAAACCGCTTTTTACCTCTGGCTTGCCTACCACCTCGGTTTCATTCTCTTGGAATGCCCCCACTGCCACCCCACTCAGGCTTGGATGGGAGAGGGGACAGATGAGAGATCCAAGTTCTCCAAAACTCTCTATTCTTAACATCTTCTTTGAGGCTCTCCCTGTAGTTCAGAGCTCCGTGTCCTATTTCTAATCCCAGACATAAAACAGATGGGAAATTGATCCTGTGCTTTACTCTTAGATATCCCCCATACCCCTGCATTTGCCCAGTGATTCTCTAAAGCTGGTTCTGCCTTTCCAGTAGAAGGTACACGGGGACTCATGGGCCCTGCTTCCACCTCCATTGTCACTTACAAGCCCCTCTCCCAACCCTGAGTAGCGTGTGACTATTTTCAGAAAACTCTTTAAGGGCTTCAAAGAGTAATAGGATAGTTTTCTGGGGTGCTTGTTAAAATTCTTGAATATATTTAAGGGATTTACATTTTCAAAGAGAGAATGTTTTCTGTTTGATGTTGAGAAAAGACTTTTTTTCTTCCCTGTGAATTTAAATAATTTGCTTGACTTTCTAGTGGAAAGACCACAGTGTTCTTACATTCTGGATGTGACATTTGTTAGACTGCTTAATGACTGACTGCAGGGAGAATGTGTGTGTAAATCATTTTGAAATATGTTTTCAAACCAATGGCCATCTGCAAGTTGTCAGCTTTAAAAAAAAAAAAAAAGGCATCTCCCATGAATAGAGAAGTTTCATTTCTTTGAAAGAAATAGTCACACAAAAAATCATAGTAGTTTTAAATGATCTTTAATGATGACCCAAAAGGTGCCTTCCAGAAGAAATGGAATCAGTCTTCCCCCTTGTGGATAACTAGGAAAGTACCTATTTCTCCAACTAAAATTTACATGGAAGAGTTCTGAGGGAACTGTAGGGCATATGAATTTTTTTCCTTCTCATTTAAAAGTACATTTAAATAGTATATTTTTTGTAAAATTTGTGTTGAAGTAACAAAATATCTCTGTAATAACTGATTGGCTTTATGACTGGTATTTTAAAATACACACACAAAGTAAGTAAAAAGGTTAATGTGAGATTGTATATATAATTTATACAATATTCCTTTCTATCTGTCTATGTATCTATGTATCTATCTATCACTTTAGAGATTCCTGTCCCACATCCTCAGAGCCATGGCATCCCTGTGGGACAGGTCACTCTTCATGTCCCTGTCTAGGTCTTGTAAGCTGAGAGGTTTAGGGTGCACCAGGAGGTTGTGGACAAGGAGCCTGTGGACTCACAGGAGAGGTAACAGTAATCATCACTGTCATTTGGTGGGGAGGTTACTATGTTCCAGGCACTATTCTTAACCATTTATGACTGTTCTCTAAACTAATTCTTGTCACAGGCTTAGGCTGTTCTTATCCCCATTTTACAGCTGAGGACGCTGAGACTCAGAGATGGCTAGAGACAAACTCCCTGCAGGGGACAGGGGACAGGGAAAGCACTAGAGCAGCTCTGGGCATTCGGGGAGGCAGAAGGAGGCCATTCTCTCTGTAATACAGTCTGAGAAATGGGGACAGAAGAAGTATGAGGACCTGTTATAAGCTGAATTGCATCCCCCCAAATTCATATGTTAGAGGCCTAACCCCGAGTACCTTCAAATGTAATTTGGAGAGAGGGTCTTTAAAGAGATAATGAAGGCGAAATGAGGTCATTCAGAGGGGGCCTAATCCAGTATGGTTGGTGTCCTTATAAGAGGAGATTGGGACATGGACACGCACAGAGGGAAAGTCGTGAAGACACAGGGAGAAAGGACCCATCTACAAGTCAAAGAGAAAGGCCTCAAAAGAAATCAACCCTGCCTCTACCTTGACTTCAGACTTCCAGCCTCCAGGACTGTGAGAAAATAAATTTGAGTGTTTAAGTCACCCAGTCTGTGGGATTGTATTATGGCAGCCCTAGAAGACTAATAGAGCATCTGTGGCCACCCGGGAGGTTTTTTGAAGGAAGGCTACTGGCTTGCTCAGGTGGGAGTAGGGTTGCCATGTGAGAGAAGGCACAGGGGCCAATGTGCCGGGTCTGTTAGGGGCAGCGCAAGTCCAGTGGGCCGGAGGGGGCACTTGCTTAGTGGAGAGAGGAAGCTAGATGGTGAAGGGCCTAGAATGCCAGACCAGAGAGTTTGGATTTGGTTTCCTAAGCAAGAGGGAGCCACCAAAGGTTTTTGAGCAAGGGAGTGATAGGATAAAATCCGAATTTTAGAAAGAGAAGTCTGGGAGCAGATTAGGTTGGCAGGGGAGTGTCTGAGGTTGGGACCAGCTGAAAGAGGCTGCAGTTGCCTGGGGTGAGTTTTAAGGGTCTGAATGAGCATGACAGGGGAACAGGTCAGAAGTAGATCCCCAAGAAGGAACAGTTCATAGGTGACATGGAGGCCCCACAGGAGGGATCGCATGGCGCTGTCTGATAGGTAAGAGATATGATGACCAGAGTGTAGGGGGAGGCAAGGGTTGGAGAAAGAGGAGGACTTGGGTAAGAGCCCTAAACCCTTAGTGGCACCCGTCTGTTACTCTGACTGGTATGTATAAAAGTAGGTCTTTGATTTGCCAGCATTGAAAAGCAGACAGTCCTCTTAGGTGAAAGTTTGTCCTTCTGACAAACTTCGTATCTGAATTGGAAGAGGGGCTAGTTGAGCAGCTCATCTGGGGGCCCAGCTGAAAGAGGAAATTAAACATGTCATCAGTCCTTTCAAAAAGAAATAAACAATGTTAAAGGTACCAGGGGAGTTCACATTCTTGAAAGCTGCAGGTCCTGTGGCATGCTTCTGCCCTGAGATGGTTTAGAACAGGAACTTTATTGGAGCTTTTCCTGAAAAACAGTAGAAAGTAAGAAAATCCTGGAGGGAGAGAAGGAGGGAGACACCAGGAGCATGGGGGAAAGGGGAGAACACCCCCAAATGGTAGGAGGAAAGTTCTGCTCCTGGACGCACCCCAGGTGAGGGACTTAGGGCCAAAGGCCTCAGTTTCTCCTGACAGAGTGACCTCAGGCCACCTAAGAGCAGCTTCAGGGTGATAAAGGTGTCACTTCTGGCAGGAGGAGGAAAACACAAAGGACAATTCTGACCGCCAAAGACAGAAATGTGGTGGAGTATTTTTTCCAACACAGAAAAATCAAGTTGGCAATTGAAACAGAATCCACACTATAGATGAGCTCCAGGTTTTGAGCTGACATCTCACTGAGCATGGGCTACCCATGCAGGTCTCTGCACTCTGGGCCTTAGCTCTGCACCCCTCACTCTGTTCCCTTAGCTGACCATGCCCATCTTATCGAATCTCTGCTTTCTCCAAACTCCACCTGGACTTTAGAAGCAGAGGGACCATGTGTCCCTGCGAATCCGAATTTCAAACTTCCTGCAAGACGGTCACATGGTCCCTGTTACACAGATGAGGCATGAGGCACATGGAGGGCTGATGTCCCTCCCCGTCTAGACTGTAATCTGTCTGGGCAGAGAGCATGCTCTGCCTCCAAAGCAAGGGCTAGAAGCACAGGCTCCGGAGTCAAGGGCCTGGGCCAAGATGCTTAGCCACACTGACCTGGAGTGAGAATCTCCACAACTGCGCTCTGAGTCCCTGCCCCTGGGATTATGAGGGTTTTTTGGATTTTTATTTTTGCGGTACACGGGCCTCTCACTGTTGTGGCCTCTCCCGTTGCGGAGCACAGGCCCAGCCGCTCCGCGGCATGTGGGATCTTCCCAGACCGGGGCACGAACCTGTGTCCCCTGCATCGGCAGGCGGACTCTCAACCACTGTGCCACCAGGGAAGCCCTATGAGGGTTTTTAAAGTGCTTCCTCAGCACAGTGCCTGGTGCTGAGTCCTGGCTCTACCTGGATAAGACAGTCCCCATCTCTGGGCCTGATGATGCCCTGCTGGTCACAAGTGTGAGGATCCAGTGAGGATTCAGTGAGGCCAGGAAGGGCAACGCCTTGTGAACTGGCAGCAGCGCCCAGGGGATGGGCCCAGGGATAGGGGCTCTGCTGGACCAAACACTTGAGCTGCAGTTTGAGTACGCTCTGGCTTGTACAGTGAGTTAGATGCATCTTCTCCGGGGCTCTGTGTGGGCAGGGATGGCTGAGGGTTTGCCACAGAAATCCCAGAACCCTGGACTTGCCCAGCAGCCATGGGGAGGTGGCTCTCTAAAAGTCACCTGAAATGTCTTACAGGTAAAAAGGGCATCAACCCCACAGAAAAGCCTGAGGGGCTGGCCTTAAACTCTCATTTATGGGTTAGGGCAAAGTCTAACACGCGTTATGAAACGAAGAAAACAACTTGTGATACATGATTTCCTTTACGTAAAATTAGTTATCGTCATCCACATCGACAGATACACACGGACACAGGCCAGCCTGGAACCACATTCACCAAACCAGAAGGGACAAGGTGTAGTGTCTGTGTCCCACAGCACAGACATTCTCACATCTCCTCCGTGTTCTTTCTGCATCTGATTACAACCTATAATACAGATATTTAAAGACTCATATTTTTATTGAAAGAAAATCTACCTTGTCCCAAGCAAAAATATCTATAAAATCATAGCTTTGATGTGATAATTATATTTTTTCTAATGTACATTAAATTAAATATATTTGCTATCAAAATAAAAACTGTTCCCCTGTGTGTCACCTGAAATCATTCTTCAATGGCAAAGTGATTAAGTACTTCAGTTTTGGAGTCTAACTGCCTAAGTTTGAAATTCCAGCTCTGCCACTTAATACTGGCCATTGATTACTCAATACATTCTTAACCTTTTTAAACTTCATTTTCTTCTCTTTACGTACCCAATAGGATTATTAAGTGGAAATAGTCAATGAAAAATGATCAACATGGTTCCTGGCATAGAATAACCATGCAAATAAATGTGACCATTGAAAACTGGTTCTCTTCATGTCGAAGTGTAACTAGTACTAAATTTGCCCTCCCACTGTGAACAAATAGGAAAGTGGATAAACCAGGAAACCACTATTTTAAGACAATGGAAAACAGAAAATGCAGGACAGTGATTTAGGCAAGAAAGGGAACAAAGGAGGTGAGCCCTAAAATCACCACAGCTGTCCCACTGAAGACCCTTTTTAAAATGCAGCAGGGAGGGGATACTCATTCAGAGCACAGTACCTCAGTCTCTCTGAGTCGAGAAGGCAGAGATGGATGTTCAAGAAAGATGAGATAACCAGAACTTGCATATGAGTCCTTTTGTGTGATTTTAGGGGGAAGGCAAAAACCAAAGGGACAGATAACAGATCTGTGGTTAAATGGGGGTGAGGAGAAGGGGGTGCCTTCTACCAAGTGGTACAATGAATGGTGGCCAGGAGGTACCAGGTACCACCTTACAGGAGCCCAGTCTGCACCTCTCTTCCCAAGTCCACGTTGAGCCGTGCCATGTTAGCATCTTGGAATCAGCCAGGTGGGAGTATCTACACCAGGGAAATCAGCGGACACTCCTATCAGCTTGGTTGTGTTGTTTGTTTTTGAGAGCTGGTTTACCAGAACACAGCTGGGCAAAAGGGGTTTTGGGGGGATAATTAAACTGTTCTATGTGTTTTTTATTGTAGTATAGTTGATTTACAATGTTGTGTTAGTTTTAGGTGTACAGCAAAGTGATTCAGTTATACATACATGTATATCTTTTTTTTTTTAGATTCTTTTTCCTTATAGGTTATTACAAAATATTGAGTATAGTTCCCCATGCTATACAGTAGGTCCTTATTGGTTTTCTATTTTATGTATAGTAGTGTGTATATGTTAATCTCAAACTCCTAATTTATCCCTTCCCACCCTCCTTTCCCCTTTGGTAACCATGGGTTTGTTTTCTACATCTGTGGGTCTATTTCTTTTTTCTTTTCTTTTCTTTTTTTTTTCTGTGGGTCTATTTCTGTTTTGTAAAAAAGTTCATTTGTATCTCTCTCTCTCTTTTTGTTTTTTAGATTCCACTTATAAGCAATATCATATGATACTTGTCTTTGTCTGACTTACTTAACTTAGTATGATAATCTCTTGGTCCTTCCATGTTGCTGCAAATGGCATTATTTCATTCTTTCTTATGGCTCAGTAGTACTCCATTGTATATATGTACCACATCTTCTTGATCCATTCATCTGTCGTTGGATATTTAGATTGCTTTCATGTCTTGCCTATTGTAAATAGTGCTGCAATGAACATTGGGGTACATGTATCTTTTTGAATTATAGTTTTCTCTTGATATATGTCCAGGAGTGGGATTGCAGGATCATGTGGTAACTCTATTTTTAGTTTTTTAAGAAAGCTCCATACTGTTCTCCATAGTGGCTGTACCAATTTACATTCCCACCAACAGTATAGGAGGTGAACTGTTCTATGTTTTGATTAAGGTCATGATTACATGTTGGTGTTTATTTGTCAAAATTCGTAGATCTGTACACTCAAAAGGGTATATTTTATTAACTAAAAAAGATATATATATATAAAACTTGAAATATTTAGAAGTTAACATAAATTTATATGAAAATGCAAAGGACCTACACTATGTTTTTATTTTTATATTTTAAAAATGTAAAATATTTTTTCAAATAACCAAAGCTGACAGACTCCTGTAGCTGATTTCAAGGAATATAGTAAATTTATAGCAATGGTTCACAACTGAAAGCTATTTTCCCCCCAGGGGACATCTGGCAATGTCTGGAGACATTTTCGGTAGTCATAACCCAGGGGAAGGGGTGCTACTAGCACCCAGTGAGTAGAGGCCAGGGATGCTGTTAAACATCCTACAATGCACAGAATAGCCCTCACAGCAAAGAATCATCTGGCTCAAGATGTCAGTAGTGCCAAGATCGAGAAACTCTGATCACAGTAATCAAGGCAGTGTGGTATGGATCAACAAAACAGAACAGAGAGTCCAGGATGTATGGACCCACACATCTATGACTGAGCTTTGACAAAGGTGCTGAAGTATTTCAATGGGGGGAAGGAAAATCTTTTCAACAAGTACTGTTGGCATAATGGATAGCCAAATGGAAAAATAAATCTTGATCCCCACCTCAAATTATGTCAATTAACTCAAAAGAATCATAGTTCAAAATATGAAAGCTAAAGCTATAGAGCGTCCAGAAGAAAACAGAAATAAATCTTCACAATCTTGGGATAGGCAAAGATTTCTTAGGATTCCAAAAGCACAAATGAAAAAAAAAAAGTGGATTTCATCAAATTAAAAAACTTCTGTTCCCTAGAAAGACATTGTTAAGAAAATGAAGGGCTTCCCTGGTGGCGCAGTGGTTGAGAGTCCGCCTGCCGATGCAGGGGACACAGGTTCGTGCCCTGGTCCGGGAAGATCCCACATGCCGCAGAGCGTCTAGGCCCATGAGCAATGGCCGCTGAGCCTGCGTGTCTGGAGCCTGTGCTCCACAACGGGAGAGGCCACAACAGTGAGAGGCCTGCGTACCGCAAAAAAAAAAAAAGGCGAGACACAGCTTGGTAGAAAATATTCACGATACATATTTCTGACAAAAGCCTTGTATCCAGCATATATAAAAGCTCTTACAACATAACAATAAGACAGACAACCTTACAAAAAAAGATATTTTGAAAAGGAGTTTCCTTTTCTAGCGTGATAGTGTAAGCTCACTATCGTTCATTCCTCCCATTGATTATGACTAAAGATTCTGAACAAGATACAAAAACCAACTACCTGAGAACTCTAAAAAGTAGATGAAACAGATTGTGGAGGAGAGTCAAAACTTGGACAAGTGATCCATGCAGGGGTAGTTTTACTAGGTTCCTTCTTTTTCTCTCTGTGTCTCTGTGTCTGTCTGCCTGTCTCTCTGCTTTGCCTAGAGGGCCAACTCCATGAGCACAGTAGCAAAAGCAACAGTGGAAGGAGGGGGACCCTGGAAGGACAGAGAGTGTAGGGGAAATCCAGGAGGAGAGAGAGCCAGAAAAGAGGTCTCTTAATTCTTCAAATCTGCATACAAGTGTTGACCTAACCCCTGAGCTACACATGAGTGGGACAGACCCAAACCAGCACAGCCAAGCTTTGAGAACGAAAATCAGGTTTAAACCGTTGTGCATAAAAACTTTTTTAAATGAGTTGTATGATTTCAGGGACCCATATTTTTAGCCTAATCACTAAATAATGTAAGTTCAGGACAGATCTAAACCACCACTACAACACAGCAAAGGCTTAGAAAACTGAACTTAGAGTTGAACCACTGCATACAGAAGGTAAGACAGAACTTGCAGCTTGAACCTAACAGAGTTGATTGCCTTCTAAAACAAAAACATCAACTGTCTCCAGAGGATGCTATACAGGACCCAAATCTACACAACGTAATATTCACAATGTCCAGGACATTTCAAAATTACCCAGCATACAAAGAACCAGAAAAATGTGGCCAGTTCTCAAGGGAAAAGACAAGAGATGCCAGCTTCAAGGTAACCCATGTGCTGGAATTATCAAAGACTTCAAAGAAGCTTTTATAACCATGCTCCATCACGTTAAAAAAAAATTCAGAATGAATAAAAGGGTAGAAGTTCTCAGCAGAGAAATAAAAACTATAAAAAAGAACCAGATGGAAATATTAGAACTAAAAAATACAAAATCTGAAATTAAAAAGTTCACTGGATGATTTCAACAGCAGACTGGTGATGACCAGAGGAAAAACCTGTAAACTTGAAGAAATCAATAGAAGTTACACGATCTGAGGAACAGAGAAAAAAGAAAATTAGAAAAAAAAATGAGCAGAGCCCTAGGGATCTGTGGGAAAATATATATTTTAAAAATAACATATGTGTCATTGGAATCCCAGAGGGAGAGGAGAAGTAAACTGGGAAAAAAAATACTTGAAGAATATTTGGCCTAAAGCTTCCCAAATATGGTGAAAGACATAAATTGACATATTCAAGAGGCTCTACCAACTCCCAAAAGGGTAAGGATATGAAAAATAATCTATAGTGACAGCAGGTCATAGTTGCCTGGGGATGGACCTGGAGGGAGGGAGAGATTACAGAAGTGCCGGAGGAAATTTGGGGGGGTTGTTAAAAATATTTGTTAACCTGACTGTGGTGATGGCTTCTCAGGTGTGGACATAAGTGAAAACTTATCAAATTGTACACTTTGAATAGATGTAGTTTATAGTACTTTAATGATAATAAAGTTGTTAAAATTGGCAAAAGATTTGGACGCTTGCAAATGAAGATACATAAATTGACAACGTTCACGTGAAAAGATGCTAAATGTCATTAGTAATTAATGCAAATTAAAACCATAATGACATACCACTCTATACCCAGTAGAATGGCAAAAATTTTAAAATGATGGCAAGAATGTGAAGCAACTGGAATGTTCATACATTGCTGTTGAGAATGTTAAAAATGGTACAACCATTTTGGAAACAGTGTGGCAGTGTCTTATTTAGTTAAACATGCACTTACCATGTGATCAAGCTATGTGCATCCAAGGTATTTACCTAAGAGAAATGAAGACTATGCCCACATAAAGTCCTGTACCTATTCAGAGCATCTTTATAATGGAAATGATGGAAACACCTCTACACAGATGGCTGGATAAACACACTGTTATGCCATACGATGGTGTACTGCTCATTGATAAAAAGGAGTGAACAGTGCCACAACAGGGATGAATCTTCAGATGTGGAATAAAAACCTTCACACAAAAGAATGCATATTGTGTGATTCCAAAATGGATCAGTAGCATCAAAAAGCAAATCAGTGGTTGCTTGGGGTTGGGAAGCAGAGAGAGGATTACCTGAAAAGAAGTACTTCAGTATATTAATTCTGGGGTTGTTACATTAGTGTATAGATTGATTGGTATTGGTGAACCATATACTTTTTAGTATATGTAAATTAGACCTCGATAAAGTTGATGTTTTAAAAGATGACTGTATAACATGAATTGAAATTATGATAAAACTAAAGAGATCAAAACAATATGGTATTTGTACAAAGAGAGACAAAGAGAGGGACAGAACAATAAATTCGAGAACCTGACTTGTGTTTGAAATAGTTAAGAACTTAGAATGTGGGTTTACTTTGGTATTTCAAATCAGGTTGGGGGGGAAACAAATTATTCATAAATGATGTTGAGTCAACTGACTAACCATTCAAAATATAAAATATTTTAAATAAAATATTTTAATTAAATATAAAATAATTTAATATTTTAATATAAAATTAGAGCCTTATCTATTACCACTTACAAAAAATAACTTCCACATGGATTCGAGAGTTAAGTCTATTAAAAGAGAAAAGCGGGCTTAAACGGCCCAGCAGTCTATGGGTCCCAGGGCAGAGAGATGGGGGAGCCCTGCCTGGGCCCCGGGGGGTCCGCTGGGTCACGCTTTGCCTGGAATCCTGCACTGCGGAAGCCTGAGGTCCTGGAGACGCGCAGGCCTTGTGGCTCCCCCATGGTGGGCTGGGGCTCTCCTGTCTTGAGCCCTCAGGCTAAAGACTAACTCTGAAGTCCTCTTCTCCAGGCTGTCCTAGTGCTGAGGCTCAACTCTCCAATCTGTAAAATGGCCTAACAGTGATGCACTTTCTGACTTGAAAGTCTGTAGTGAGGACTGCATGTAGGAATCACCCAGTGGGTAGGACACTTGGGAGGTGACGACAAATGCCAATCTCTTCCCTCTGAGCATGAGTACCAGACCTGGGAGAGAAGCCGGGGCTGCTGGCTCCACGGGAGAAAGCAGGCGTTCGGCGTAATCAGTCCTTCCACGGCCGTCTCACTTCGTGCTCACTAGTGACCAGGGAAGAACAACACAGGAGGGGCTGCTGAGATGGAGAGCAGAGACCCAGGTCTCGGCTGCATCCCCGAGGGGACTGAGGCCCCCAGGTAAGGAGACGTCCAGACGCCCTGGGCGGCAGAACAGGTCCTTGGGACTCCTCCTCACCTCCTGCCGGAGGCCCTAGGGGACTCCACGAGTCTCGGGGCACAAGTCCCTGAGCAAGCTCACTGGTCCCGTCGTGGAGAACTGATCTGATTCCAGAAGATGTCCGCCTTCCCTTTGTCCCCCTGAGTCTCTGGGGGAGAGCTGGATTAAGCTGAATTAAGAGGCAGGTGATGATCCCAGGTGTTGGGCACTTGGGCAGGAGTCTCCATGGTAACAGAGCCATCTGGCTTTCTTGCCTGGCACCAGGCCTTGTGACTTCATGATTGAATCTTCTCTGTCAGGCAGAGGGGGGTTTGCTAGGGGAAGAGGAGGTCAGGAGGAAGGCACCTGCTGAGGAGGCTCTGTCTTTTCAGCCTGACTCTGAAGATAGGACTTGATCTTGTCATGACTCGGGGCTACTGCTGACTCTGGAACGGCCTCTGGAGGCGGTGTCCCAGGGACAGCGCAAGCAGCACTGTGTACGTGCCATTTTGCCGAGCCCCTCTGGGGGAATTGGAGGCACACCTGGCCTCCCTCAATCCAGGCCTGGCTGGTGAAGTGGAGCCAGGACCCAGGCGGGAAAGGCTGAGGTTCAGGAGAGCTTCTGGCCCGCCACAGGGAGGTCCACGCTGGGCCAGCACTACCGCATGGCAGGAAGGGTAAGGCCTAGGTGAGCCCAGCCCACAGAGGGGGCTGCTGTCATGGCGATGGGCCTCTCCTCACAAGCTGCTCGCCAGGTGGGGCTGGGAGAGTGCTGCCAGTCTTCAGCCTTACGCCAGATCCCTTCATCCACTCAACCAGCCATCCAGCCAACCTGCGTGAACTAGTGTCCTAGGGCTGCCGAAACAAATCACCACAAACTGGGTGGCTTCTCACAGCGCAAATTTATTCTCGCACAGTTCTGAAGTCCAGGAGCCCAAATCAGGGTGTGGGCAGGTTCCTTCTTCAGGGCTCAGAGGGAGAATCTGCTCCTTGCCTCTCTCCTGGCTTCTGATGCTTGCTGGCAATCCTTGGCATTTCTTGGCTTGTGGCAGCATCGCTTCAGTCTCTGCCTCCATTGTCATGTGATATTCTCCCTGTGTCTGTGTCCAAATTTCCCTCATAAGGACACCAGTCATTGGATTTAGGGTCCACTTTAATCCAGGATGACCTCATCTTAACTGGGTTCCATCTGCAAAGAACCTATTTCCAAATAAGGTCTCATTCACAGGTACCAGGGGTTAGGACCTCATTTCTTGTGGGGGACACAGTTCAACCCACGATACCGTGTAAGGCACAGTGAGAAGACCACGGGCTTCAGAGCAGGGCAGACTCGGGCTCAAACCCCGGCACTGCTACTAGTCTGTCCTGTCTGTTTGGCACAACAAAGCTGGAAAGGCAAGTCTCTCCTCACAGGCCTCTTTAGGATTCCTGGAGAGAGAGGACTGCACAGTGCAGTGCCCATGGGGTGTCTGGGGAGTGACAGAAACTCAGCAAAGGTGGCTTGAGCGAGACACGTGGAACTCAGAAGAGGGCCTGGTACCCACTCTCCAGGAAGTTGCGGTCAGTAGGACAGCAGGCATTTAGCAAGGGTTAAGACTTACGATGGGGACCGTGTGCTCAAGCTGCACACAGGAGTGTGTGCCACCACATGGCCTTTGGTGAGGGAGGGGCGCTCAAGGCCCAGAGTCCCCATCAAGGATCAAGAAGGCCATGGCCAGACCACAATAGGTCCCTCCTGTTGGGAGGGTCCTCCAATAGGGGCCCAGAGGCCACACATGGACCCCATGGACCCCACCATGTACCCATGGCCCCGACAGGCAAAGGTGGGAACATGGGCTGGCTTTTCATTGACAGGTGCTCTGGGTCCCTATGTTCCCTCAGGGCCTGGGAAGTAATTCCTCGTTCTCCACCCCACCCTCCCCACAAGAAACGGCTTCTCCCTCCTGTCGACATTGAGTCTGGCAAAGACTTTGTTCCTGGCCAAGCCCAGTTCAGTACTCTTTCTTTCTTCCTCTTTCCTTCCCTCCAACCTTCCTTTCATTTCTTCCAATATTTGGTATCTACTGTATGCCAGGGCTCTTCTAGGCTCCAGGGATACAGAAGACAGATGGGCCTTGCCTTGGTGGACTTTATAAATTGTAGGCTGAAAGGCATTAATCAAGTAGTCATGCAGACGAATGTTTCACAGCAGAGGAATGGGTGCCTTGAATGAGAGGAATCAGGATGGTGGAGTCAATGGTAGAGTGATGCAGCCAGACCAGGGGAGTACAGGAAGAGACCTTAAGCCAAGAGCTGGAGAAGTTGTCAGCTAGGAAGAAGGAGAAGGGAGAGATTCCAAGCAGGAGCATTAGCAAGTGCAAAGGCCCTGTGGCAAAAGGATGCTTGGCAAGTAAGCACCTAGAGAAGGTCTATGTGGCTGGACTGGACAGAGTGAAGGGCATATGAGATGCTCTGAGAGTCAGCAGACTAGACTGATCATCTGTTGGAAAAGTATAGGCTGAGTGCCTACAATGAGCCAGGAACACCAGACAAAGACCACCGAACACACGGAGCAGGCAGACCACTGACTAAGAAAAATGCTTCAGTGCAGAAGTGAAGGGCGAAGTGATCCGGAGTCACGCGGGGGAGGCAGGGGCTGGGAAGGCTCCTCTGAGCTGAGAGTCTAAGAGAGTCTTTAGAGCACAGGTTCTAAAGCGGGACCTGCTTGGTGTGACTGATGAAGGGCAAGAAGGCTGGTGTGTCCCGCGGGGACCTTGCAGGTGAGGCTTGTGGGTAAGCCGACCCTGGATGGGAGCCACTCTGGGTTGTAACAAGGACAGCCACATTTGGAAAACCCCTCTGGCCTCCAATGTAGGCAGGAGCTGGGGTGGGAGCTGGAGGGGCTGGGGGAGTTGGGTGCAGTGACAGATAGAACTCCCTTCTCTTCCCAGATGTCCCAGAAGAGCTGTGAGGCTGAGCCCAGAGTCTTGCCCTCTCAGAGGCTCCTGCAGGAGGACGAACCAGAGCCCCCGTCCCGGCAACTGCAGGCCACCGGTTCAAGGGGCAGTGAGCCCCGCGGTAACCTTGACCTCTCCCATGGGCCCCTGGTGGCTTTGGAGTACCTGCCCTTCTTCCGCACCTACGGGCAGCTCCTGGCTGAGGAGGAGCTGGCCCCGTGGCCCGAGGTTTGCAGGGACCGAGGAGGAGACCAGAGTATCAGAGAGGAGGACTCAGAACCGCCCAGTGGCTTCTTCCCTCACTACCGCTCCAAGGAGGAGAGTTTTCCCAGCCTGGCCCTTCCTGGCAGGTGGTGTGCAGGCTCCCATGACCCACCCACCAGGAGGGAGCTGCAGGCTTGCTGCTGCTGCGGGATGACAGTCAGCGGCAGGTGTTCTGTGAGTTGGGGAGTCCACAGAGGGTGCAGGGAGCAGCACTGCGGGCCCTGGCAGACCTCTGTCCCAGGGCCCCGCACCCCAGGAGGCTTGACCAGGCCCCCGAGGTCCTTGGGGCTCCTGGAGCAGCGCGTCGTTAGATAAGGGCACAGAGCCTGGAGGCAGGCTGCCTCAATCCCAGCTCGGCCACTTGCTTGGAGAGCGGCCTGGTGAATGTGTTTTAAGCCTCATGACCCTCAGTTTCCTTATAAAAGACAGAGAGTAGTAGTAGCTACTATTTGTTTAGTCCTTAGGCTCCCAGACAAATGATTCGTGTGTGTCATTTCATTTTTCCTAGTAATAGTCCTATGAGGTAGGTCTGTCATTATTCCCATTTTATGGAATGAGCCTTGGAGAAGTTAAGCGGCTTGGCCAAAGACACTGCCAGCAAGAGCAATCCTGGGATTTGACCCAAAGCCCTCCAGAGTTACTAAAGCCACTCCGGCCCCACAAAGCTGGCAACTTGCCCTGTGACTGCAGGATGGAGGAGGTGGGATACGTGGGTTCTAATCCCAGCTGGGAGCCCTGGGAGGGGTGAGTGACATCACATCGCCTAGTGCTTCCCTTCTGTAGAAGGTACGGCCCTGCCTTCTTCCCCTACGCTACTGTGGAGTGGAGGCACAGGCCAATCCTGGGAGCCTGGCTGACCATCTTGTCTCCTCCTGACCCAGGCTGGCTCGGCAGGCCCAGACCTCATCTCTGGGCTCTCTCACTCACCGACGCGCTGCCCCATCCTGCTGGTCTCAGCAGGGCACTCCCGTGACAGCGGCCTGGATGCACCTGTCTCCAGCGACGTTGCCTTCGGGGGCCAGGCCCTTTGTGCTTCAGGATTCGTGCCTTACTACAGAACCCCTGAGGAGTGGCTGCGTACGAGCCCTGGGCCTCCTGCCTGTCCACTTTGGGGCCAGGAGTCCACAGGGAAGCTGCCCGGGCCTGGTGCAGCCTCACTGTGCGGGGGCAGGAGCTGGGGGCCGCAGGAACCACCGGAGAACAGCCCCCAGCGCCTGATGATCAGCACACAGGTGGTGAAATGGCTGGGGGTGAGGTTCCCAGAGCTCAGTTCGCCCTGGAACTGGAGCTGGCCTGGGACTGCAGCCTTCAGGCCTTCATTTTCCCTCCCGGCGGGAGGACCCCAAGCCCCGGCAGGCTCCCCTGTTGGGCTGGAAAGAAGACCCTGCACCCTGCTAGCCAGTGGCTCTACCCTGGGGTCTGACTCAGCAGAGGGGAGAGCTCAGCCTGTACCCTGTGTTCAGCCCCACCCCCAGGAAGTGACCCTACCACCCCGGCTGCTCCCACTCATCTCTCCTAGCTGGGAAACCTGCCCAGTGGAGAGCAGCTGCCCCAAAAGTGCCTCCACAAAGCAGAAGGAGCAGGGCTGACTGGACCCCTGAGAGACGCAGAGACCAGAGACGAGTTTGTAAATAAATCATTCCACTACAAGGGCTGGCGTTGGTGCACTAATTTGATGCTTTGAAGTAATACCTGTGGCTTCCGTGTATTGAGCATTTACTATGTACTAGGCACCTCACAGAGACCATCTCCATAATCCTTAGGGGCATACACTTGTGTCATCGCCATTCTACAGTTGAAAAAACAGGCTCAGAGAGGTTAAGTAACATGCCCGAGCTCACACAGCTCACCAACAGAGGAGCTGGGATTCACACCCAGGTCTGTCTGACCGGGGGGGCCTGAGTGCTTGAGCACTTCCCCACATGCCCCTCCTCCGTGAGTCTTCACACGGCAAGGAGATAGCCAGCTGCTGCCTGCCAGGCTCCCTTGGACCCACCCCCAGCTCTCCTTTCCTCACTGCCCCTCTGCCTTTCCTTCCCCAGCTTCCTGCACTTTGGAGCAGCAGGCAGGACACAGCGACACAGCACACATCTGCCGAGGCCCTGCCTTCTTGGACTCCGCAGACATGCTGTCTGGTGCCCCAACTCCAGGTTGCCCCCAGGCACCACAGCAGAGGGCCCTGAGGCTGAAGCACATGGGATGAGGACACATGGGTGTGTCCGGCCACCCCACCCACTCCTGGGACTGAGCACACAGACGTCAGCTTCTGTTTGAAACTGTCCTCCAGTGCCTAGTCATACACGTCATGTCCCACCTTCACAGCCAGTCTGTCCCGCGGTGCTGATTCCATGACCCGCACACCCCTGATGGCTGATTCCTGTTCCTGCACCAGGGGAATGCCTGCACCTCCTCCCCACTCTTCCTGAGGATGAGGAAGTTGAGGAGGAGGGGAAATAAATCAGTCGGTCACACTTCAGGTATATGGAAGAATTTCTTCTAAAAAAATCCACTTTTTGATATTTCCTGCGACTTCCCTTCGGGCTGGGGGACTTGGGGTTGGGAGTGTGATGGACGAAATCTAGGTGCCCTTGCTGGAAGACTCCTTGGCTTTGCTCTTGGAGTGGGGGAATTGGCCTGGTCCCTTGTGTGTTCCTCAGGGCCAAGTCTGGGCTGGGTCTGTGCTGGCTGGCATCCTTGAGCCCTCACTGCCCTCAAACAGTTGGGAGGTGTCTGGGTGTGAGTTGGAAACCGGTGGGGGGGGGACCACTCTTTCTTTGTGCTCTCCGAGCTGGGTCCCAGGTACGGCTCCCTCGGTCCGTGTGTGGGGCTTGTAGAGCACAGGTAGGGCTGGGAGCCCTGCAGCCAAGTGCCAGGGCTGAAGAGACCCTGGAGCTTTTCAAGACTGAGAGCTCTCTTGAGGGAGTGGTTTGCAGGAAGGATCTGGGGCAGAGAGATCCTGGGTAAGGGGATGGGCTTATCTGCAAGAGCAATTTGCTTCTCATCCATCCAGCTGGCACTGGCCGGGAGCTGCTCTGTGCCGACACAGACACGAGCACACATGAGGACGCAGAGGCCGGAACAATGGTGAGAGTTAACTTTTGTTGAGTGTTTACTGTGCACCAACCACAGTACTGCGCACCGTACATGACTTAACACACTGATTTTGACTTTGGTTAGGTACAGTTAGCGGCCCCATTTTACAGAGCAGGATGTCCAGGCACAGGGAGATTAAAAGGCCAACCAAAGAATACGGAGCTGGAAAGCTTTAGAGCTAGGATCTAAACACTATCTAGCTCTGGAGTCCATGCTCTTAACTATTATGCTTGTATTAGATGTCTATTTCCATGTAATAAACTATCTCAAAACTTGGGGGCTTAACCTAACAATAAACACAATTTCTCACAGCATTAAGGTTCAGGAATCTGGGAGCAGCTTGGCTGGGTGATTGTGGCTTGAGATCGCTCGTGAAGCTGCAGTTGAGGTGTTGGCCAGGGCTGCAGTCATCTGAGGGCTTGACTGGGCCTGGAGGATCTGCTTCCTCCCTCACACGGCTGGCAAATTGGTGCCGGTTCCTGGCAGGAGGCCTCAGCTCCTCACCTCGTGGGCCCCTCCACAAGGCTGCTTGAGCAGCCGCACAGCATGGTAACTGGCTTCCCCAGAGCAAGTGATCCCAGAGACCAAGACAGAAGCTGTAATGCCTATTAACAACTGAGCCTCAGAAGTCACATATTTCTACCTCTGCCATATTCTGTTGGCCACACAGGTGAACTCTAATTCAGTATAGAAAGAGACCTCACAAGGGCATGAATGGTGAGAAGCATTGGGGACCATCCTGGAAGATGGGCTACCGTATGCTCTAATATAAGGTATAGTGCCAAATTCTGGGGATTCGTGGGGAGAGAGGGCTCATTCACCAAAGCAGGCCCTGGAGTTGGGGTGCGGCATCAGAGGGAAGTGGCATTAACACTGTACTTGGGAGGGATGTGCTAAGATAACAGGGCTGTATCCCCAGTAGCCAGCATTATGCCTAGTTCATGGGAGGTACCCAAGCATTCATTGTTGGATGAATGGATGAGGCATCAATAAAGGCAGAAAAGGGGGCACATTCTGGTTTTATGGGGCCTAAACTTAGGCGAGGAGTGGAGGAAGGGGGATGGAAGCCACCTTGGTCATTCTGAGGCACCTTCGGAGGCTGCATGCAAGAGGAAAAAGGTGGAGCTCCAAAGGAGAAGGTGGAGAGGGGGCTGGAAGAAGTGACAGGCAGGGGCAGAGCCGGAGCTCGGCTGCTTTGCTGGGAGACACGGCTGCAGCAGAACTATGTAAGGCATGAGGCAGTGGGCAATTTCCCTTCTGCACGCCCCTCCCCAGGTGGACTTGTACCTCATTTAAGGCTGGTTCTCCTCAGCCTTCTCCCTGGCTACAGATTTGTCACTTAGGAAATCTCTATTTTGGAGAAAATTGAATCCACATGGTTTTGAGATTTTGTTCTTTTAAGTTTTTTCTTTGTACTTGCATCAAAAATGAGATGTCCTTAGAGTCCTTTAAATCTCCCCTCTCTTAAAAACAGGAAGTTACTCTTTGCCATGTTCACACTGACCCTGGAGCAGAGAGCAGTGGTTTTGGGTGGGTTCCAAGCTGAGAGTTTTGTCACCCCATCTTTTTCTTCGAGGTGTGGGGTCTTAAGTCTGGCCTTTCTTTTAATAGATGGAGAAACTGAGGTCCGGAAGGAAGAGTGCATCCAGAGACGCGCAGCAAGTGGGAAGACCTGTGCTATCTCTGCGGACGGAACGTGTTGCTGGTTCTTGTGCCCACACCCCACCCTCACCCAGAGGCTGATGAGTGTGCTGTGCGTGTGCTGGGGTGAGGGGACCGAAGGGACACCACAGCCCTTCTGAGAGGCTGGACCAGCACAGGCCTCAGCCTCCCCAGGCAAGCCCACCAGGTTCCCACAGAGAGCAAGGCTGGTGTGCAAGGAGCCCAGGCCCACCTCAGGGTGGGCCAGGGAGGTCTGTCCAGGTGAGATGCAGCTAGCCCCCAGATGGGTCCTCCGTCCACTCACAGGGGCAGCAGGAGGACTGGGGACCGCCGATAGACAGCAGATGCCACCGCCCACAGAGTCGCCTGGCCAGCCAGGGTCCTGGAGCTCAGACTCCAAGCCTTCAGCCTCCTCTCCCACAGCAGGCGAGCTCTTTTGGCTCCTGTGCTCTCTCCTGCCTGGGGTCACTCAGCTCTGCCCTCTGCCTGTGATGTGATGGATGCCCTCTCTACTGCCTCCGCAGGCTGAAATCCAGATCGTCTTTTTAGGACCAGCTCCTTCCTGAGACTTCGGAGTCTGGCTTCTCTTCTTTTCAGCTCAGGCATGAGATGAGGTTTCCTGGTCTCCCTCGGAGTCCCGCCGCTGAAGTTTGAGCCGGCCGGTGGAGGAGACTCGCCACAGGGCGGCAGAGATGGGGCCGCCATTCCCAACACAGACTCCTCTCTCACCATCCGAGTCACCAGCTCTCTGCACCCCAGGCAGTTCAGCACACAGCAGTGCTCAGCAGGGGCCGCTGGATGTGACCTCAACAGCTGCAGTGGAGTCCCCCCGCCATCGCCCACCCCACAACCCTCTTCTCCTGCGGAAATCCCTCAATCCCAGGTTTCCTGGTCCCTGACTTGCCTGGCCTCCGCTTGTCCTCAGCACAAGCCCGCTTATGCCCATCAGCTGAGAAGAAAAGGGCAGGCTTGCCTTGTTCTCAGATGTTCACAGAGCCATCTCAGCCCACAGGACCCTGGCAGGGAGGCAAGGACTGAGGGCAGCCCAGGGCGCTCCCCTTGATTCCTGAGACATCTGCTCCAGCAGCCCTAAGAATGTGAGCGTAGTTGGCAAAGGTTCATACCATCTCCCGGATGGAGGAGAAGCTGAGCCAGAGGAGTTAGGACATTTATGCACAGGGGCCAGGGCAGGGAGGGGGCAGGGCTTTGGGGAAAGTCACCTCCACTTTCTGAGGCTTGACCAGGAAGGAGGCAGCACCTTGGTTATGAGCTGGGTCCTGGAGTCAAACAAAAGGTGTGAATTCTTAATCCTCCACTCACGGAGGTTTTGTGTGGTTTTGGAGAAATTGCTTAACCAACCTGAGCTTCATTCTTCTCACCTGAAAAGTGGGGCATTGCCTCACAGAATTCGATGAGCTAGTGTAGGAAGAACATATAGCACTGGCCCAGCTTGGAGCCCTGAGGTGGAAAAGAACCTGGTAAATCTGAGGCCTGGATGAGTCAAGGCAGGTGAAGAGATGGAGGTGTCAGCTCTCCTTACTGGGGGCTCTCCCTCCAAGTACCGAGTCAGCTCCCAGGAAGCCTCAGATGGGTCCTCCTCAAGCCCCTCAGAGGTCCGCTCTGGCACCCTCAGACTCCTCCTGAGCCTCCCGTGTCAGCGCCTCTTTCGTTGCCCAAGTGTATACTGGCTCTGACTCTGCCAGCCCAGTGCCAGGGAAACTGGGCCAGGAACCTCTCCCCCGGCAGCAGCCAAGCCTGTCCTTTCCTCCTGGGAGTTCCAAGTGCTGTGCAGCAGCGCCCTCTGCTGACATTTCTTAAGAAGACACACACGGCCGGCATCTCCATGGCCCAGAATTTTAGACTTCTCTGGACGCTGAGGAGACTCGTCTCTACTCTACAAAAAGCAGAGGGGAAATTGAGCCCTGGACTTGCCCAAGGTGCCCAGTGAACAGCAGCACCAGAAGCAGAGCCCAGCAGCTGCTTTGCCCCCTCACTTCACAGCCACTCGCCTCTGTTACTTGACTTGGAGCATCAAATTGAACGGGCACTGGACCAAATACGGTCAGAACATGCTCTGAACAGACTCTCTCAAAGAACTGTCAGTAAAAGAAGGAATCCTGCCCCAAATGAGAAACTCCAGTAGCACCTTCAAAATCACTCATCAGGGCTTCCCTGGTGGCGCAGTGGTTGCGCGCATCTGCTCTGCAGCAGAGGCTTAGAATGCAGCGGCAGTGGACAAGGCGGACAGCCCCTACCCTCCTGGGCCTCCCAGGCATTGCACAAAGACTGACCAACACGGTGAGGGCTGGAAGGAGAAGCAGGGAGCCTAGGGAGGGGCAATGAGAGAGCCCTCTCTGCAGAGGATGTTTCAGCTTAGTACTGAGGGAGGCAGAGCCGGCCTTGAGGATGGCAAGAGGAGGGAGCTGCAAAGCAGAGGGGGAGCAATTAGTGAAAAGGCCCTGAGCTGGAAAAGCATCTGGAACTTTTGCGGGCCTGCAAGGAGCCGGACTTCTGTGACACGCCAAGAAAGACCCTGGTCTCTTCTGCTCTGCCTTGTATCTGGACTCCCTCTTTGACCGCCAGCAGTCAGCAGGCCCTTCACACTTGGTCTCCATGGCCTCCCTTTTTAAGACCCGCTGAGCAGTGATGTCCACCAGGCCTCTGCCAGGCTCTGCAGGTCCAGAGGAGAATAAGGCAGTGCCCTCTTCTCAGTGTGTCCACAGTCCTGACGGGAAGACAGACTATAATCCATAGAGCGTGACGGCAGTGCTCTGCATATGCCTGGAACGTTCCGGAAATACAGTTGAAAGATAGCAGATCCAGCATGGAGTGGGCCGTGAGTGCTTCAAGGAAGGCCTATCGGGAGAAGCTGTCTGAATTGAGTTTCAAAGGAGTAAGGGGTGAGGGTTAGCTAGAGAAGAAGTGGGGGGGTTCCCAGCAAGGGAACATGTGGGCGGGCACACATGTGAAAAGCATGTGGGGCATGCAGGATATACTACTCAGCTGGGGCTTTGGCCTGAGGGGAGGGCTGGGGTGGTAGGAGGTGAGAAGTGGAGAGGCAGCCAGACCCAGGCCCACAGACCCTCACATGCCAAGCTAAGGAAGTGGAATTAGACTCAAGGCCATGGCGAGTCATTGGAGGTCTGTCAGCCGGGAAGCAGGAGCAGATTCAAGGTCTCAGAAGCTCACTGTGGCAGCTGCTGGAGGGTTCTGGAAATACAGTTGAAAGATAGCAGATCCAGCATGGAGTGGGCCGTGAGTGCTTCAAGGAAGGCCTATCGGGAGAAGCTGTCTGAACTGAGTTTCAAAGGAGTAAGGGGTGAGGGTTAGCTAGAGAAGAAGTGGGGGGTTCCCAGCAAGGGAACATGTGGGCAGGCACACATGTGAAAAGCATGTGGGGCATGCAGGATATACTACTCAGCTGGGGCTTTGGCCTGAGGGGAGGGCTGGGGTGGTAGGAGGTGAGAAGTGGAGAGGCAGCCAGACCCAGGCCCACAGACCCTCACATGCCAAGCTAAGGAAGTGGAATTAGACTCAAGGCCATGGCGAGTCATTGGAGGTCTGTCAGCCGGGAAGCAGGAGCAGATTCAAGGTCTCAGAAGCTCACTGTGGCAGCTGCTGGAGGGACAGAGGATCGGGGTATAGAGGGACCCAGGGGCTTCTGTCCACCATGATCCAGGCAGGCAGAGGCACAGGGCTGGGCTGAGCCACACTGGGAGACGTCAGAGAGGGATGGATGTCGGGGCCAGGGAGGAGATGGACCCTGGACTTCACGGCTGATGGGATGAGGCCTTGCGGGAGAGAGCAGAATCGAGGGTGATGCCCAGCGTCTGGTTCGGGTGGCCAGCTGGGTGGGGCACTGGAGGGATAGTTAGAGAGTTAGTTAAACAGAGAGTCCAAAAAAGGATGTGCTGAGTTAGAGATGACATGGGGCCATCCAAGTAGAGGAGTTGAGTAGAGGAGAGACAGGTAGGAGATGAGGTGTCGAGGTTGTGATCTGAGAGGGGATGGGTATAGCTGGGAGAGTGTCCAGGTGAGGGCCCTGAGGGTCCCCAAACGGAACGAGGGGCAGGAAGTGAGTACCGCGGACAGAGAGAAGGAGAGAGAGCGCGGTAGTCAGGGAGAAAGGCCGCCCCACCGGGTGAGGGCAAGCTTCCAGAAGACAGAGGAGAGCAGGGAGCAGGGCAGGGTCTCTGCCACGGGGTGTCAGGTGGGAGCAGCTGGCCCAGGTGTAGCAGGTGGGGGACCTGGGCTTGGCCAAGGAGGTGGAGCCATGGGGCTGGAGAGACTCAGGGTGCAGCCAGGAGGCTGCAGGCCCGGGGAGAGTGGGGGGGCCTTCCCTGACTGCTGACTGACCCTTGACTCCCCTCAGTGCTCTCACAGCCGCCCCCATGTGGCGTCTCAGGCAAACGGTCCCCTCTCTGCCAGAGACCTTCCCAAGAGCACAAGCTGACACAGACTACGTGCTTGGGAAACTGTTTACCTGAAAGGGCAAATGAGAAATGGGAAATGGGCCACTCATTACCAAAGACTGTCAGTATCGCCCATCTGCTTATCCCCACTGCAGGGGAAGATGCTCTGTGGGTTACCTTTGGGGAAGGAGCTGAAGAAGAAAGGAAACTGGGTTTCTTTCTGACCCCAGCAACCCAGGGAGTTGATCTCTCTGTGCCTCACTTGCTTTATCTGCTCTCTCCCAAGGGCAGAATGCAAGTGTGCACGGCAGCAACTACAAATGCTGCTCCGAAGCAGGGAAGCCAGGAACAAGTAGCAGCTCAGAGTCCTCCCCAGAGGCAGCATTCCGCTGGGTCTAGGATTCTCTGGCCAGGCCATTGGCTGCCACGAGACCTGGGTCCTCCCCATACCTCCCTCGTCGTCGGTGTGCCTGCTGGGCAGATCTGTGGCCCGCATTTGGGAATGGAGCACAGAGGTTCCTTCTGGAAAGGAGCCCACACCCTCCGCTCTGCTGCAGCTCATTAGCAGTTCAAGCAGCCGCTTTCTGGGCCCGGGAGGCTGTCCCAGGGCTCCGGAGCCTCTGCCTGCCAACTCAAGGCTTTCTTACTTGGTGCCAACACAGGACTGAGGGACCGACAATCTGCCTGGCACCCTCCTTTGGGTGGTCCTCCAAAAGAGCAGGCAGGCCTTGGTGAACTGGCAGGCTCTCCACCTGTGGACTGGCTTCAAGGTGAGTGCACACAATGACCACTCTTTGGAGACCTTTCATTTCTCATAACTGTCCTGGCACACGTCCCAAGCATGGCAGGGCACAGCACGGTGAAGGGGGAGAGCTGCTACTGGTAGCCCCACTCCTCTCAGCCCTTTTCGGATCAAGCCTCAGTGACAAACTTTGTCTTGCTTTGGAAGAAGGATCCCTGGGCAGCTGCCACACCATGACGGTCTTGATGATGTGACATAAATGTGCCAGTGGGAGAGGCCCAGCAGAGGCCCCTTCCTTGAGACATTACCCCTCATCATTTTTTGCAATCCCAGGTGCTAAGGCTGGGTCCCTGCTGGAAACTGGCAGGACACTGAGGTACACCAGTCCTCCTCCTTCTTGGAGGGAGGCCAGGGAGCTCTCACTGGACCAAAAGCACCTACACATAGCCAGGTCACATTTCCCACTTAGCATGGACCTCCAGCTGGGACCTGGCTGGGTGCAGGGCTGCCTACAGAGAGGGAGTCTGAGAGAGAGGTGACCACCCCTCATGCCTTCCAGGCTGGCTCAGGCTGAGCCTGGGCCTGGAAGGAGCTGGGCCCCTGCAGAGTCAGACATGACCCTGGCCCTCCAGGTCTTGCTTGCTCTGGGGCCAGGGCCTGGGACATGGCTGGAATGGCAATAAGCATCACTGCCTGGGGGTGGGACAGGGAAGAGAGAGCCCATGGCTGATGGGGATCAGTACAGGCTCAGGGAGACATGAGCACACTGTGAAGCACCATTTCAGGACAAGGGGCTGGATAGGAAAGTGGAAGGCGAGGTGAGAAGTGTGTGGAGAGAGCTCAAGAGCAAGGCTGGCCCTAGAATTCCTCCACCAGCTCACAGCTGGGGGGCATGAGACCCCCTGCCTTGTTAGGGTCTCATTAAACCTCCCTGAGTCTCCTACGAGCCGCCTCATCTCTATTTTACAGGTGTACACAGTTAGGCTTCTACCAGAGAAACAGAACCAGAGGGAGAGTCTATGTTACATAATTGTAGGGTCCGGCTGGGCAAGTGTGAAATCTGGAGGGCAGGCTGGCGGGCTGAAAATGCTCATTCCACAGGTGGCATTTCTTTCTCAGGGAAACCTCCATTTTGCTCTAAAGGCTTTCAGCTGATTGGACGAAGCTAACCCAGATTTTCAAGGATAAGCTCCCAGACTTAAAATCAGTGGGTCGTCACAGCGGGTCGTCGTCACCTCCACAGAATCCCTTCCCGGCAACACCTAGATGAGTGTTTGATCAAATCACTGGGTACTGTCACCCAGCCAAGTTGACACATAAAAGTGACCATCGCGGGGATGACCCCCAGTGCCTGCTCACAGCTGCTGTGAGGGGAGTGAGGAAGTAAGACTTTGCACAGTCTCTGGCTTGAAAACATCCTCAGGGCAAAAGGCAGCTCTGGTTCCCTGTGCCTGTCTGGAGCGTGTGGGTAGTGCGTTTGCAGCCTGGTCAGAAGTGTTTGTGCCAAGGAGGCCGAGCTGGGTTTGGGTCTGCTTGTCTGCAGGGGGTGGGGACTGGCTCAGAGAGCCCTGGGGGCTTTGTGGGTGGGGCATCAGCGGCTTGGGGGAGCTTCAAGGCAGGCACTTCCAGAGGCACAGCGTGCTGCCTGGCCACCCAGACCTCACGCCCAGGCAGCTCTCAGAGGAAATTTCCAGGCTATAGCCTCATCCCTCCTGAAAGCCTGGCCAGGGGCAGGCTGAGAGTTTTCAGGGCTCTGGAAATTCCCACCTGGCCCGGGTGCTCTCAGCAGGGGGCTGTGTGCCCTCAGCCAGGGGGTGCTGCAGGACCTTCAAGTCTGGGTGGGGTCTCCCCTGGGCTCTCCACCGTGGCAGCCAGATCTTCTGGGAATAAGTTCAAATCTGTCTTCACACAGCTAAACCTATAACTCAGGTGCGACAACTTTCATCTCCTAATCTGGGCCAGCTTTCTAGAAGATTAAAATCTATGTGTCATACAATCATTTCCCTAGGAATGGGGATAATAATAACACCCATCTCACAGGGCTGCTGTGAGGAGTAAGCCCAGGTACAGTGAAGGGGGCCCGATTTCAATCCCCAGGAAATATTGAACGTTATTAAGAGTAAGTACTTATTTAGCGCTGATTTGGAGCCTGCCCCTGGGCTAGGTGCTTTCCACACATTATTTCAGTAATTCAGGGATAGATAGGGTTTTGAAAACTGGGGGCTAGAGAAAGGTGTGGAGTGCAGGCGGGAGAAGAGCCCCTGACCACTAAAGTTGTTATGGAAAATTGTGCGTCCTTTGTATTTTATAGCGAAACTGTCCATGGCTTTCAATCAGCTCAAAGAATTGAGAACTTCTGGTTTAGTTGATAGTTGGACATTCAATTATAATAATTTCAGCTCTGTTTTAGCTAAAAAGAGGATGTGTCCACCCAGCTAAATAATCCTATCACAGAGAGACCTTGGTGTTTGTAATCAAATACTTCTGGACCTCGGATAAAGCCTTCCTCTGTACCTCTTGTCATGAACTTTGAAAAATGTCCCTGAAATCATTTCCAGTGTCTCGGAGGAGATGTGACGGAACTGCCATAACTCCCGGTGGACACTCCCTCGCCCGGCCCGCGCGCTGCGCCTTTAAGGGCTACTGGGGGCGTGATGTCAGCTGCCCGCGGGCACTTGGAGCGAGAGCCGGGCGGCCCGCGTGCTTCGGCGATTCCGAGCCATTCCGAGCCCGTTGTGGAGGAGGACCTGCCGGGAGCTCCGCGTCCCTGACTTCGCCCGCCCGGGGCGCTCGCCCGTGGGCCATGACCAGCAGACCCTGAACCTGCACCGACCCGGCTCCGGGAACGCGAGGCTCCGCGGCCCCGGCCATGGGCAACTTCCAGCTGGAAGACTTTGTGGCGGGCTGGATCGGAGGTGAGCGCATCCCCGGATGGGAGGGACCCCCAGAGGTGAGTGCGCTGACGGGACAGCCCGGCCCGAGAGGAAGAGAGCGAGCCAGCCGGGAGTTGCGCAGGCGGAGTTTCCACGCCGGGCCGGGTCAGGGAGCTCCGAGCCCGGGCGCTGCCCACACGCGCCCTGGGTGCGCGCTGCCCGCCGCCCGGCTGGTCTTGCCTCTCCTCGCCTGCTGCCGCGATCCCGGGGGAGATTCATCCCGAGCCTGCGATTTGCCTCAAAGTTTGGGTCCGCGGAACTTGATCCTGTAATGATTAAACCGCTGGGCAAAGCGGACAGCCAATGGAACGTCCCGGCGCGTACACACCCTTCGGCGCCCTGGTGCGCACCTGAGTCTGGGGACTCTGGGCTCACAGGAGCTCGTGTGTGAGGGTGGCGTTTGACCGCCGCCCGCCCCCGCGCGCGGGATGCCGAGCCCGGCCTGGCGGTCAGGCCGGCCCTTGTGGCGTCCGGCTGCGGGGAGCGGAGCGCAGAGCTGGGAGCCCAGCACCGGCTGCAGGTGTCCGCTGCCAGATAGGAGGAACCCTTTACGTTTTCAGCCGCAGCCAAATGTCACGCCTCTCCTCGGGCACTGTTGGGCCCGCCGGTCCCTTCCTACCACTCTTGGAGCCGCTCTCTGCTGAGCCTGGGGTGTGTTTGCTTGGGCAATAGTCGCATCCATTGCCTTGCTTCTCCATTCTTCTCTTTCCAATAGGTCTATCCCTCCTCTTTGCTCAGCTATTGTGGGTGGGCAGGGGTGAGGGACTTTGCTTATTGTCAGTTATAGCCTTTCTTTTGGTTCCATCCAAGAGGACCATCAGAAGAGAGCTGTTGGCGAATGCAGCCCCTCCCCAATGTAAAATCCTGAGACGCTCAGGTAGAGGCTATGGCTAGTGTTGTTTGTGCCCCACCAAGTGTTCTAGGTATGGAGACCAGGAGATTTGTAGGAAAGGAAAAAAAACAAAAAAAGCAACTAACCAGCTAGGATCCCGGGTGGTTCCCCTTCTGGTGGCACCCTCCCACCTCCTAGCAGGAGTCCATGTCTGTCCCCCACAGGTGACAGGTGGCTGCAGGGTCCCTGCTTCTCACCCTCCCAAGCAAAGGTGATTCCTCTCACTGGGGGCAGTTCCATTGCACAGGCTCCCTTGGGTAGGGCTGAGACCTGCCTCTCCTAACTTTACCAGTCAGGGGACTGTGCCCAGGGACCTACCAGGCACATCCAGACCCTCTTTGGACAACCTTTCAGCCGTTCGGAGGGAGAGGCTTTCCTCGGCTGCCCTTTAAATAGTCAGACCAACTGCAGTAGGGCTGCCAGGGGCTTGGTTTGAGAAATGTCCTGGAGGGTGAGACTGTCAGAGTAGCTCAGAATCTCTGATGACACAGAGACCCTCCCCAACTCACACAGCAAGTAGTGGGTTGTCCTTTTTTCTGAGATTGCCCTTCCTTGTTGATGTCAACATGGTTTTATTTGTTTTTGTTTTTGCTTCCATGAAATGAACATGAATGGAGTAGCAGTGAATACTTTATAAGCGTCAGGTGCTGTTTAAATGCTACATGGATACTTTTAAAGCAACTTTATTGAGGTTATTTTATATATCATAAAATCCACTCATTTCAAGTGTACAATTTAGTGATTTTTAGTAATTTTACCAAGTGGTGCAACCCTTACCATAAACTAGTTTTAGAACATTTCATCCCCCACTAAGATCCCTTATGCCCATTTACAATTAAACCCCATCCCCTCCCTCTCTCTCTGGGCAACCACTTTCAGGCTCTATAAATTAGTGTTTTCTGGACACTTTATATAAACAGAATCATACACTATGTGGTCTCATGTCTATGTATATTTCTTTATAGCTCTAATGAGGTAGCTACTGTCATTATTACATCCCCGTTTGACAGATGAGGAAATGGATACTCAGAGAAGTTCAATGACTTGCCCAAAACCATACATCTAGGATGAACACTAGGATTCCAACCCAGACAGTCTGGTACCAGGGCCATTTTAAGCCCTGTACTCACCTATAGCTGTTTCCTCTCTCAGTGACCTGTCATGATAAACTTTCACCATTACATCCTTCACATTTTGTTTGAAATTTTACTGGTCTGTAATATCCCAAGGTCTGGAAACCACTGACCTGATAATTCTGTTTCTTATCTTGTATCCCTGCTTTCAGATGGGTGGACGAATGAGTGTGCAGGGAGATAATGGCCCAAGGCTGGGTCTGGGGCTGCTGCCCTGGGCTGAGGAATACAGCCAGAGCCTGAGGACCAGAGCTCCTTCCTTCCCCTGAAGGGAGGGGTTCCTGCAGAGTGAATGGCCCGGCTTTCCGCTGCCCAGCATCTTTCTGCCTCTGCCCCGTTCTGTGGGAAGGAGGGGTTGAGAGGGGCCTGGAGGTCCTAGACCAAGGGAACATTTGTTCTGGAATAGCTGGTTTCTCTGCCCTGTAGATATCTAATATTCCAGGACCCCTGATCTGCCCTGCCTGGTGCAGTCACTCCTGCTAGCAGAGACACTTCCTTCCTCATCAGTGCAATGGGGAATTGGTCTCAGAAGGATGGCTCCTGTTTCAAGCTCACAATCACTGCCTTCTGCAGCATGGCCTCAGGGCGGTCTTGCTTGCCTCCAAGAATCGTTCTGGCCCTGTGAATGCGTGTGTGGATGGGCATTTTTCATTGAAAAGATCCAGAGTATCCATCACCTTTTCAAAGAGGCCAAAAAAAAAAAAAAAACTCAATAGGGATGGCAGCCCCTTTTGAGCATCCTGTAAGTGCCAAGCTCTGCTGGTACTTTACATTTTTTATTTCATTTCATTCTTAAAATGGAACCGTGAGGTAGGTGCTAATATTTTTCCCACTACACATGCTAAAAGGGAGGTGTAGAAAAGCTAAATAACCTGCAGGTACCTGAAAAGTTTCTGGGTTTTCTCTTCATACCCTCCCTCTTTTTTTGAGGTGAAATTCACATAACATAAAATTAATCATTTGAAAGTATACAATTAAGTGACATTTAGTACATTCACGGTGTTGTGCAACCATCCATCTAGTTCCAAAACATTTTTTCTCATGCCCAAAGAAGCTTCTGGACCCATCAAGCAGGTACACTCCCATTTCCCCTCCTCCAAACCCTGGCAATCACTAATCTGCTTTCTGTCTCTATGGATTTACTTATTCTGGATAATTCATATACATGGAATCATACAGTATGTGACCTTTTTTGTCTGGCCTCTTTCACTTTGCATAATCTTTTCCACGTTCATCCACACTGCAGCATGGATCCGTACTTCATTCCTATTTATGTCTAGTAATATTCCATTGTATGGATATACCACATTTTATTTAGCCATTCATCCAGCAGTGGACATTGGGCTGTTTTTACCTTTTGGCTTTTTTGCATACTGCTGCTATAAACATGTGTGTATATGTACTTGTTTGAATGCCTGTTTTCAGTTCTTTTAGGTATATTTCTAATAGTGGAATCGCTGGGTTATAGGGTAATCCTATGTTTAACTTTGTAATAAGTCAAACTGTTTTCTACGGCAGCTGCACCATTTTACGTTTCCACCAGCAATATATATGAGTTCCAATTTCTCTATATCATCACGAATACTTGTTATTTTCCTTTTCTTTTTTCTTTTTTTTTTTTTTTTTTTTTTTTTTTTTGGTATGGGGCCCCCCCTCTGCTGGGGCCTCTCCCGTTGCGGTG
>NC_041221.1:132355435-132380360 GCF_002837175.3 Physeter macrocephalus
CATGGCTCACGGGCCCAGCCGCTCCGCGGCATGTGGGATCCTCCCAGAGCGGGGCGCGAACCCGGTTCCCCTGCATCGGCAGGCGGACGCGCAACCACTGCGCCACCAGGGAAGCCCTCTTTTTTTTTTTATTATAGCCATCCTAGTGGGTGTGAAGCAGAATCTCACCGTGCTTTTGACTTGCATTTCCCTAATGACCAATGATGTTGAGCATCTTTTCATGTACTTGGCCGTTTGTATATCTTCCTTGGAAAAATGTCTATTCGAGTCCTTTGCCCTTAAAAAATTTTTTTTTTCTTTTTAGTTGTTAGAGTTCTTTACGTATTCTGGATATTTGACCCTTATCAAATGTTTGATTTGCAAATATTCCCCCCCTTCTGTAGGTTTCTTTACTTTCTTGAGAGTGTTCTTTTATGTGCAAATGTTTTTAATTTTTATGACATCCAATTTATCCAATTTTTCTTTTGTTGCTTGTCCTTTTGTTGTCATATATAAGAATCTGTTGCAAATCTACCTTCGTGGAGATTTCCCCCTATATTTTAACATATGATTTCTATAGTTGCAGTGCTTCCATTTAGGTCTTTGGTTTCTTTTAACTTTTGTATATAGTATGAGGTAGAGGTCTATTTATTCTTTTGCATGTGGGTACCCAGTTATCCCAGCACCTTTGCCTCCCTTTTTTTAGGCTACTTGTTTCTTGAGGCAGGGCCCAGGTTTTACTCCATTTTCTTTGCCTTCCTCCATGCGTGAGCCTGTGCCTGACACACTGGGTGGGGGGGTGTCCCCTCTGGTGACTGGGCATCGACTGAATAAGTGAATGTAAGTGTCTGAGTCCTCTGTTCTGTCCTAAGAGCCAGCCAGTACAAGCGAGGAGTCCGGGGACTGAGTAACCAGGAAGTCCTCTTTGATCCACAGGTGCAGCGAGCGTCATCGTCGGCCACCCTCTGGACACAGTCAAGGTACAGTAGCCATGTTGCCATTACCTTTTGGAAAGGGGCCTGGAGTGAGTCTGACTCTGGGAATGTGCCTGCTGTTTCTGACCCCCAGAAAGCCACCAGCGCAGGGCAGGCTCTCTGTGCCAGTCCACGGGGGCGGAGCGCTAGGAGGCCCGGTTGGAATGCTCCCCCCCTCCTTGCTGGGCAGTGATTTTGTTTTTGTGAAGCTCCGTTTCTGCCTCCAGGCTCTCATGAGCTGCAGGGGAGGGGTGGGGCACTTTGAGTGCTCTCCTGCAAGCCTCTATGGAGCGAAGGAACCAGAATCTGGGCCCATAATCTAAGGTTGGGCCACTGGAAAAGATACTCCAGGCACAGAGAACGGCACGGGCAAAGACAGTGAGGTGGGGACACCGCCGGGGGGCCATGCTTCGTAAGGGCCAACACGGCCACTTCTGCTGATGCATCAGGTTTCTGAAATCAGAATCCAGGATCGGTAGGTCGGCACTCAATCCTTGGAGGCCTTGAACTTCAGGTTAGGACTCTAGACTTAGGTTGGGAATGGGAAGCCGTTATAACTTGATGGAGCCAGGAAAGCCACCTGGCATTGGGATCATCCACGCTTCTTGTTCTACACATGTGGAAACTGGCCCAGAAAGGGGAAGGGTGTCACCTCAGGTCATACAACAAATCAAAGCGTTGAGGAGTGAGATGTTACAAAGGGACATTCTTTGGGTCCACCCCTACCCCTGCCAGCTGTCCCCATGGTGAGCAGCACTCACAGCTGTACCCTGAGAACGTGGCTACAAATAGTGCCTCCTCACCCTGATTCCACATTTGTATCTAACGCTCTGCCAGGATCGTGCACAAAGAGGAACCTCCCAGGCCCTTGTCCAGTGGCCACTGTGGTCCCCTTTTTTCTCCCCATCTTCCTCCCTGCATGGCCGTGGGCCCCTCCTCAGCCAGAGCCCAGGCCTGCTCTCTTCTTGATGGCGAGGTCAGCCTATGTGTCTAAATAGTTAAAGGTACTTCCTGGCCCCTCACATCCCTCACACAAGCCCAGCCTTTTGCTCATACATCAAATGCATCTTGGATGCTTTCTCTGTGCAGGCACTGTGGGGCTGGCAGGGCAGCAGTGGTGGACAAAGCAAGTCCAGTCCTTGCCCTGGCAGGCCTAAGAGCCACATTTTTGACCCAGGCAACCAGTGTCTCTCCCTGGTAGAGCATCCTTCCCTCACCTGCAGCTTGGTTAGGGGATGGTAGAGCTTGTTGGAACCTCCATCCTCATCCCCTGCCCCTGGCACAGGCAAGCCTGGCCACTCTTTGCCTGGCCACATGTCACCTGTAAAGACCAGGACTCTCCTTCTTTTCTCCACTCTGCCCCCTGAGCCTCTGCAGAGAACCTTTCCTGATACATAAAATCTTGTCTCTGTTCAGCCTGAGAACCTCTCTGCTGAGGGTCCCAGCCTAAAGATGCTGGCTTACATGGCTGGCCTCTGGGTCCAGCCCGGGGCTGTGGCCTGGGGCCCTTGTTTCTCTCCAGAACATCCTCCTTCATTCTGGCTGGCATTTTCTCTAGAGTTCCTGTTCACTGAGAAAGGTCTGGGCAAGAGCCTCAGAGTCAGAATAACCTTGAGTCCAGTTCCAACCTCCCACATACTCTCCTGTGCCTAGGGCACAGCACTTAACCTCCCCAAGCCTCGGTTTCCTCGTCTGTAAAATGGGCAAAGAGCACCTCCCCGGTGGGGCTGTCATGAGGATTGTCAAGTGGCAGTGAGGATAGAGCAGTGAGTGATCCCCTCCTGTCCTGAAGAATACACACATTGGAGTGTGGGGAGGCAGATGAGTGACTTGTTTCTGGTTCCCACGCTCGCCCCTGGGAGAGCCAAGCTAGAAGGATCCAGGCTGCTGACCTGGGTCAAAGACTCATTCCCTGCCCACAGCTGCCTCACCACAGGTGGGAGAGCCAGCACTGGCTACTTGGTGGCAGTAGAGCTGGGGTCAGGAGTCACTGCTGGTTCCCGGCACAGCTGGTGCATTTAAAGTTTATGTCTGATGCAGTGTGACCAGGATTTTCTACTCAGGGCTCAGCTCTCTCTAGCCCCGCTAGAGCACTGTAAGAGAATAAATTTGCATTGTTTTAAGCCACTGAATTTATCACAATTTGTTACAGCAGCAATCGGAAACATATACAGGGAATCAGCTTTCTTCATCTGTGAAGTGGGGATAGTATCCATGCCTCAGAGCATTTGTGGGATTCTGTGAGATTAGTTCCATAAGATTTCCAGTGTTTTCCAAAGTATGCAGTTGGTGCACACTAAGTGCTAGCTCCTGTTGCAATTGGAGGTCTTAGAGGCTTGAACTGTGCTGCTGGCCTCGGTGGCAGCTTCCTCAAGAGCTGACAAACTTTTGCTCTGGTCTAGACCCAGAGTGAAGTGTGCTCTGGGCTCTTCTGTGGCTTTTCTCAGACCCTCTGCCTGTCTACGGATGCCCCCAGTCACCAGTGCCAGCCTCCATTAGAGGATGCCACAGTTTCACCCTCCGGGCCCTCGGTTAGCCAGTGCAAAAGGCCGAGTGCCACGGCCACGCTCAGCTCCGGGGACGAGAGGGAAATACAAGGCGGCCCTGCCCCAGAGGGGGAGCCCAAATAAACCCTAAGTAAACAGACAAACAGATCACATCATTGCAGCATTTAAGCTCAGACCCAAAAGATGAGCAGAAACTGGAGAAAGAGCTTTCCAGGGGAGGAATGCAGGTGGAACATTCTCGAAGTGAGAAAAAACTGATTGCTCCAGGGTCCAGGAATGTGCCCTGTGGCAGGCACAACAGGTGCCAACAGGTGCAGAGGAAATGACATGCAGGTGGTGAAAGCCACGCTTCTGGGTGCTGGTTAAGGGTGGAATTTATTCTGAGTTTGGTGGGAGGCCACTGGAGAGCTTGAAACAGCAGTGACAAACATTCTTCGTTGTTTGGAAAAGATTAGTCTGACTGTTGTGTAGACACAGGCAAAGGAGTTGGGGTGGGGGAAGCAGGAGGCCAGCGAGGGGCCCAGCCCATCATCAGGGTGAGAGATGCATGGGTTCTGGAGATGAGAAGAGCAGGTTGCTCCTGGGAGTATTTAGGAGGGCAGAGTGACGGACAGCAGGTGGACCAGAGCCACGTGTTAGCTTTTTGTACTCAAGATGCAGCAGCATCATATGTCCCCACACAAGCATTGCTTTTGCACAACAAACTGGCCTTTGTTCCTCTCTCAGACCAAGGGGACTCCTGCTGCATTTAGCAAGGTGAGAACGGGACTTGGTGCAGGTAGGGGATGCAAGGCCAGCCAGGCCGGGACTGAAGTCCAGGCCTCCTTCCTACCGGGGTCACTGGGGGCAGGGGCTTCCCTTCTCTGGGCTTCAGTGCTGGGAGCCCAGAGCCGTGAGGGAGGTGGGGATGTAACCTGTCTCCGGCTGGCCCTCACGCCCTTGCCTTTCTCCGCAGGCTCGCCTGCAGGCCGGCACTGGCTACGGGAGCACCCTTAGCTGCATCCGCACTGTGTACAGGAGGGAGAGTGTAAGTGCTCCCGGGACGGGGTCTCCTCCTGAGGACCGAGGTCACAGCCCTCGCACCAGCACGCCCGGCAGGAGGCCTGTTCATTCTGCTCGCTCATCACCTTCGGCTCAATTTTCTCTCTTCATCTCACACCACTCCTCAAATATTATGTGTTACCTAAACTTAACCCTGCCCCCAAGTGGGATGTTATTGAGGAAAAACACTGGTTTGGTGTCACCCCTCTGGAGAAATTCGGAGGCATTTAGAACCACAATGTGGAAAATTCCTACAAAAACAGGATGACCTGCCAGGTTTTCAAAACCAAATGTGTGGCGGTAAACCATGTGTTCACAGGCTCCCTTTATCCCAGCACGGGGCGGAGGGTGTGGGGAGCAGGCTCTTCTGATCCCAGACACCCGGAACGGGCTTGTACCACAGGTCACTCCAGACCATGGGACCCAGGGGTTTTCTCTGCAAAGGGGAAATTCTGAATAACATTTTGTAGAAGAAGCATCAGGTGACCTTCTTGAGAATGAGTATGAGCTTTTGGAAGACTTTCCAAGGCTCCTCCTTGGGGAATTTCAAATAAATTTTAAAATTTAGGATGAAATGACCTGTTGGTTTAAAGAAATAGTCAGGTGTAAGCCCTGTGGCAGCCCTGGGCTTTTCCTCGAGTCACTGGAAATGTGGCCCCGTTGTTGACTGCTGTCCCCACCAGGCTCCATCCTAGGAAGTGCCCTGGAGCTCGGGAGCCTCCTGCCTGCACCTGGAGGTTCTTCTCTTCAGTCAAAATATGTTTTGTGTCCTGGTGTTGTTCTGACTCTCTTGATCATCTGCTTTAAAATCAGCGTGAGCACTGTAAACCCAACACTCATTGTTCTGGGGTAATGTTGTCCGATTCCTGCGTCCCCTGAATGGCAGCTGTTGAGCCTCCTTTTTGGCACATGTTCTCCGCAGTGTCTGCCAGCCAGCATCTCCGCTCTGGGGTTTCTGTGGGGACGGTGGGTGTTCCTCTGAGACACAGCAGCTCAGAGCTAAGTGATGTCTCAAGTTATCTGAGGGACCTTGTAGAGGAAGAGGCTGAAGCATGGTGCGTGCGTGCATATGTGTTTGTGTGCACATGCGTGTGTGGACGCCTGTGTGAGGAGGTGTCCTGCCCCTTGCAAATAGGGGGCATGCATTCAGGTCAGGATTAGTGGGTTTGAGTACAGCCTGGAGTTTTTACAATGGCTTCCCGGTGCTTTTTCATCTTTGGTGCCATGTGTGCTGCACTGACTCCTCGAAGAACCTGTGGAATTTTCCAGTTTCAGTGGAGCACCTGTGGTGTTTGCTGAGAACGCGGTGTGTATGGACAGAAGCCTCTTCGTGCTGTTCATCCCGGGACTCCCCCTCTGGCTTTTTTCCAATAGACTCCCATGCTCGGGGCACCCAGGTGCCCCTGGGATGCTGTGGGACCCTTCTTACCCCATCACTACAGGCTTAGCACATTATATTTTAATTGCCTGTCAGTTTGTCTGTCTGGGTCCCCACTCCCCTGCCCCCAGACTGTGAGCTCAGTGAGGGCAGAGAGAGTGTCTTTCTTGTTGTCCTCCAGGGCCTGGCACATGCCCAGAGAATGCTTTTGTTGGAGTGACACATGAGGAAAGAGTGTGTGGTGCTTGGTAAGCCCACTACCCAGTGGGGCTCCATGGGCTGCCCTCAGCCACAGCCCAAGAACACTGCCACTGCAGTGACAAATGCAGGTTCCAGGCCCAGCACATCACGGCTCAGGAGCCAAAGCTTCGTGCAGAAGCCGGTTCCTCCTCGGGTTAAGGATGCTCTCGCCCTCCCCTGTCTCTCCTCTCACATCAGCATCCTCTTTTATTCTTTCCACCAACGTACTGGTTTGCTTCTCCTATGGTGTCTCCCCCGCCAGCCTGCAGGCTCCAGGAGGGCAAGGTCTCTGCCAAGGGCAGCATAGGCCCTCATGCTTCCTCCCCCTGGGTGTCCCCACAGGTGTTTGGCTTCTTCAAGGGCATGGCCTTCCCCCTCGCCAGCATCGCTGTCTACAACTCAGTGGTGTTTGGGGTCTTCAGCAACACGCAGAGGTTCCTCAGCCACCACCGGTGCCAGGAGCCCAAGGCCGGCTCACCCCGCGTGCTGTCTGACCTGCTCCTGGCCAGCATGGTGGCTGGCGTGGTCTCTGTAGGGCTGGGTGCGCCCGTGGACCTCATCAAGATCCGGCTGCAGATGCAAACACAGCCATTTCGGGAAGGTAAGTGGCCAGGGGAGGTGGCCTGGTGTCTGGGGACCTGTGACCCTTTCCTGGTTTCCCAGGTCTGGGATTTGGTTAATAATCTTTTTATGGAGCTGGGCATCTATGTTGAATCATTTTATCTATAGCGGTAACTCTCACTGGTTAAGGATTTTCTACGCGTCCGGCGCTTGCAAAGAGCCCCGCCTGGGTTCTCTTAATTCGTCTTCAGCACAATTCTCTGAGGCAGGTGCTGTGATTTTTTCCATTTTACAGATGAGACAACTGAAGTTCCCAGAGGCTAAGATGCTTATTCAAGGACACACAATTAATGACTGGGCAGTCAGGACCAGCTACATAACTTGCAGCCCCCCAGGGTGAAATGAAAATGCAATCTCTTGATCACAAATTAGTAAGAATTTTAAAAGGGCAACAGCAGAGCATTGTCAAGTGAGGGGCCCTGTGTGACTGCCCAGGTCTCAGACCCACACCTGCCCCCCCACACACCAGGGAGTGCAGCCAGGGAGGCCTCAAGCTGGACTGGCTGCAGGGCCATGAAGCGGGCCGCCCCTCCCTCACCCTTGATGTTCCATTAGAGCTTCATTTCTTATGTGCTACGTAGCTACTCCTGTGCCGTGAGCTGGAGCTGTCATCTCCTCCCTGCTGGGAAAGAGGTTTCTGACTCTTCTCCTGGAGCAGTTTTGATAAAGGAGGATGGAAAGAATGGGAAGGCACTTGCTGTGCAGAGTAGAAAGTGCCGGCTCCAGAGGAAGGATGAGCTGGGGGTCTTAGACAAATTTCAATACCTTGGGGTTTGGTCCTTGGCTCTCATTTTACTCTGTCTCCTCAGGGAAGATATTATTCCTTCCTGGGCCTCAGTCTCTTTTCTGTATAATGGAAGGATTGCATCCCAGGTCCTTCCTGTCACCTCAGATAGATACCTGACAGATCTCATGGGTAAGACCCCTCTCCTTGGCAGCCTTCTGAATGGCCTCCATGTGAACCCTCTGCCCACAGAGGCGGGGGGTCGGCTCTGCCCCAGGGCTGAAGCCCCAAAAGCTCACTCAGGAGCATCCCAGGCCAGTGCCTCTCCTGCCCCCAAGCCAGGTTCCTCGATTCAGCCTGCACTCCCTGCTCAGCCGGGGAGGTGTCTAGGGCAGGTCTGCACACACTCAGAGCACAGTGCTGATGGTCCTCACAGGGGTCCCTGCTACCCCAAGAACATGAGTCACACCTGTTGGATGCTTATGGTCACTGTCAGCATGCGGGGAGATGCAGGGCAACAAACCGGTTGGCTCACCAGAGGGTCAGAGAGCATACTCCCATGGGGGCCGCCCAGGGAGATACAGGGCAGGCAGATCCTCACCTCCATCTACCTGACATACTGAATCGTGTCTTGATACAGCTCAGTTTGACCAAAGGGTCACACCTCTGAAAAGAGTTTGAAGCTCGCTGATCTGGTCCTATCCCAGAGGCAAAAGCAAAGATGTAGAGAAATGAAGGGCACCGTGGACAGGCCTAGAACCCAGGAGTCCTGGCCCCCAGGCTGGTTTTTTTTGCGCTATCCTGTCTACTTCCAAAAAGCTGTGTTAGTCTAGGGTGCAGAGGAAATCTCTCCATAATCCTTAAAACTCTTTGGGGTCCAGATGTTGCAAGAGTCTCGGTGATGAGGCTCCTGGGGGCAGCCCCACCTCCTTCACAACCAGGGCACCTTGTCCATGGAGGGGGAGGAGAGAGGAGTAGGCATATGCTTGTGTACGTGTGAGGGGGCCCTCAGCCAGCCTAGATACCAAGGAAGGTGTTTCTCACTAAAGGCCGGGACATTTGGAGGCAAGTTAATTGGTAAACTTTCTTCACAGTGTTTGCTTCCATTCTCTGTTCTGTCCTCACCCACCTACACTTTCCCTGCAGAGGGTTCTAGAATGGTGGCTGACTTGGCAGGCTAAGGCCTGAGCTACAGGGGTCCTGAGGCCAGACTAGAAGCCTCCGGAGACTGGAGGAAGGATAGGAGCAGAACAGCCAGACCCAAGAAAGCCCCCGACGCTGGGCATGCAGGAGCCTCACTTTTAGGGAGCTGAGCAGCCTCCATTAGCAGCTGCCAAAGTTGCTAAGTGTTCATTGTGTCCTGACACTGTGTTAAGTGCTGTATGTGCATCATCTCATTTAATATCCACCCGGCAGCGGGAGGTCAGCGTGACTGTTAGCCCTGTTCATCTACCCAGCACACAATAGTTATGTACCTGCTGTGTGCCAGGCACAGGGCTAGGTGCTGGGGACACAGAGATGAACGAAAGACTCCATCCCTCTTATAGGGCTCTGTCCAGCCGACGGGCAGACAGGAATTGGGCCACACTCCAAATAGGGTGGGTGGCGGGGAGCGGGTTGGGCTCTCAGCCAGGCTGGGGGTCAGGAAGGGCTCCGGGGCAGGTGGTGGGCGGGGTGGAAGGAGAGCGTGGAGGTCAGGACTGTACACCTGGTTAGGGCAGCACCGAGGGCCACCCATGCCTGCTCTCCTGGGCCATGGGAGCCTGAGGCACAGCCCACCTGGGCTGGGACTCTCTAGAACTGCCCGTCCAGGAAATCAGGACCCTTCTGGAGCCTTGTTTCCCGGATAAGCCCTCTGAGCAGGGAGAACGTGGGGATGGTGTGCCCTCCCTGTCCTTCTCCAGCATCTCAGGGCGGGAGGAGGTTCCTTGACCCTACTCCTGTAGAGACGGGACCATGGCCTCAGGCTGTAAGTTCATCCGCATGGTGTCAGAAGGAAACCGGTTCTTAAGTAAACCGCCTGAGGAAGCAACAGAAAATGAAAATGTGTTTGTTCTGTCTTCCCCAGTGTGCCAGGAAGCTGACCTTTGGGGAGCTCAGGGAAGGCTCTTAATAAGAGACCAAGGGAGGTCCTGCACACAGATTTTTCTCAGCCCTGCAAAGCTCGAAGTCATTAGCGCCTGATCCCAGGGGCTTAGCTGGCAGCGTGGACACAAAAAACGGTTGACCTGAGTGGGTGGAGGGAAGGTAGAAACCAAGACTGGAGGGTCTGCCTCAGCTGTGCCCCTAGAGCCTCTGATCTGGGCTAACCCAGAATAGTCACAGCCATGGGGGCCGAGGAGCCAGTATTTACTTAGCCCTCACCATGTGCCAGGCACTGTGCGAAGAACTGAGTGTGTGTTTAATCTTCACAACAACCCAATTCCTAGACGTTTACAAAGGGGAGACTGAGGCACAGAGAGATTCCATCACCCGCCTGAGGTCACTGCCCTAGTGGAAGGTGGAGCTGGGGTACAGACCCAGGCAACTGACTCAGAGCCCACTGATGTTGTTTCTGCTTCTGCCCCAGGGTTTTGTAGAAGCTGAGGCTACAACAACTTTGGTAATATCTGGGCCTTTGCACAAAATCATCATGTACAAAACCAGCTGCAAACTTTGAGGGAGGGAAGGGGACTTGGAGCATGTCTCCAAAATGACATTGTTCAAGTAGTGGGCGTAGCTTGTTGGCTCCGAGGGATGGGTCTGAGTTCTGTGGCTTTGGGCAGCTCCGCCCTGCGTGGCCCACTCTTCCTTACCTTCCCCTGTCCCCCCAGATACATGGGGAAAGGGCTTTGGTGACTACAGGTGCTGGTCAGGATCAACTATTGGGGATAAAGCATGGGAGGCAGGCAGTGGGTCACCAGGCAGTACTTTCTGCCAGGAATCTCTCCAGAAGATGAGGAAGGATGTGGTTATCTTTCACTTGTTCCTCGGGAACCCTCTAGGCCAGAGATAGAAAACTCAAAGACTCACTGAGACCAGGGAGGTAACATAAGTAAGCACAGGTACCTGGAAAATGTACCCTTTTCCATTTTTTGGACACCTACAGCCCTCCTAACCTGTGTTTCATTTTTCCTCTTTTTATTGAAACACAGAACATGCTTCACTTTCCATATCACTCTACTGTTAGAAACACAGCAGTTCAAGCACGTGTGTCAGCCTTGGTGCTGGGAAGGCAGTCGGGAGTGGTGTGCACAGTTGCAAGCTGCCCAGATCCTGTGGGAGGGGTGGCTGCAACCCTGCTCCGGCTGACTGTTGCCACGTGGCCTGGATCTTCTGCTTTTTAAGAGAAGGCAGAAAGCTAGATTTTCCCAGGGTCTTCCAACTGGAAATTGTCAGATAATTCAAGTAAAAACAAAACCAAACACAAACCAACGTAACACCACGCAGCCCAAAGCATTGTGTGGGCTGGACAGTGTGGGGCTGTGGTTGGCTGCGAGCTTGTGGTCTCTGCTCTGAGTCAGGCCCGCTCTCCCTGATAACTGGGCTGAGATGGGTAATTGCAGGCTACCCTGTGCAGGGCTTGTGGGATTGCTCATGGCTTGTGGCTTTACCCCAGAACTGCCAGTTCATTTCCCGGGTGGTGACAACGGGCTATGAGAGACTACGCCACGTACTGAAGGCAGATGCCAGAGGCCTCTGGCTTCCCTGCTTTGGGGCATGTGTCAAGTAGAACGGAGGCCATGGCGAGGTGAGAACTCAGCTCATCTGGTTGGAGGCGTGCAAATATAAAGCCATTGAGTTCATCCTGACTGTCTGAATGTGGAGGGAGAAAGCGCCCATCCACCCAAATACAGTCACCGTTAACACATTAATATGTTTCCTTTTCCTGTTCTATATGCATGGATTAAATGTTTTAAGAGGTTGTACGTATGTTATATAGACAGTTTCACATCCTGTTCTTAATTCAATGTAAAACAGAAGCATCTTCCATGTTACTAAAATAGAATTATAAAATTAAAATAGATGGATAATATTTAAAATAGATGTACAATAGTCCATCAAATAAACACACGTGCACACACACACACACACACACACATTTTGAGAGGGATGATACAGTGTAGTAAGAATTCAGTTTCTGGAGTTAGGCCACCTGCTTCTAATCTTACCTCCACCTGTTGTTGCCAAGCCTCAGTTTACTCATCTGCATAAAAGGCGTAACAGGAGTAGCTCCTTCATAACTGGGATGGGATGGGATAACATGTAACACAGGAAGATCTTAGCACAATGTCTGGTACATTGAAAACACGAAATAAATGTTAGCTATGCAATTAAACTTATTATTTAGAAGTCTTCCTACTAGTGAACATTTAGGTTGTTTACAGTTTTTCCTCTTCTAAAAATAGTGATGTGATCAGCAAATTTGTCCATAAAGAGTTGCCTTCATTTACAGTCATTTCCCTAAATGTGTGGGCTCTTTGATTCGTGACTGGGTCAAAGAGTACAGTCATTTTTAAGATTCTTGGTACGTATTGTGAAATTTGTTATACAGAGGGGTTTTACCAAATTACATAGGCAGTTGCTAAAGTTTAAAGGGAGTGTCCGTTTGGCGTACATGCTAGACGGCAGTTATCCTCACGAAAACTCTTCCAACTTCACGGAGGTTTTCTCCTGGGGCCTCTGTCACTTGGCCTGAATGAATTCGGATCTGGCCTTGACAGTAAGGTGCCTGTGAAGGTGCCGTTTTCAAGTTATCATTACCCTTCACCCAGGCATGAGCCTCACTAGGCGCCCTGCTGGGCCCGAGCTGGAATTCAGGGGTGAGGTCCCTCTGCTGCCTGGGCCAAGTCACATCCTGGAGCCCAGTGGCCAATGACACTCACTCCTCCCCCATCTGGGAGCTTTTAGGTCTGTGTTTTCATTAAGAGCCTAATTAACGTGCAGATCACAAAGCCCTCAACACCACAGGAGGCCAGAGTTTGGGGAATCGGAGGAGGACCCAGCATCAACTCTGTGCTGACCATCATAGTAATTTCACCAGGCCCAGTTGTAGGCAAAGGGCTGAGGGTTACACTTGATTGAATTCACTCTGATTCATTCATTCACTAGCATTTCCCGAGGCCCTGCTCTGAGCCAAGCAGAGTAGGTAAATCAGGTATCAGACACGCACAGCCCCTACCTTCATGGAGCACTCAGTCTGGTGGGGAATCAGGTGTGCACCAGAATGAGAAGGGCCCCCAGGAAGGCTCTGGAACCTCAGAATCTGGCTCTGCAGACCGGGAACGCTCCAGAGAGGAAGTGGCTATTGATTGGGTGTTTGAATACTGGCTAGGATTTGGAGGTGGGGATGTAGGGAGGGAGAGGTGTTTCAGACTGAGAAACGATGTAAGGAAAGAGTCAGTGGCAGGGGACTTCCCTGGTGGTCCAGTGGTTAAGACTTCACCTTCCAGTGCAGGGGGTGCAGGTTCGATCCCTGGTCGGGGAGCTAATAATGTCTGAATGTGGAGGGAGAAAGCGCCCATCCACCCAAATACAGTCACCGTTAACACATTAATATGTTTCCTTTTCCTGTTCTATATGCATGGATTAAATGTTTTAAGAGGTTGTACGTATGTTATATAGACAGTTTCACATCCTGTTCTTAATTCAATGTAAAACAGAAGCATCTTCCATGTTACTAAAATAGAATTATAAAATTAAAATAGATGGATAATATTTAAAATAGATGTACAATAGTCCATCAAATAAACACACGTGCACACACACACACACACACACACATTTTGAGAGGGATGATACAGTGTAGTAAGAATTCAGTTTCTGGAGTTAGGCCACCTGCTGAGAAGATATGGGGATATATGTATATGTATAGATGATTCACTTTGTTATAAAGCAGAAACTAACACACCATTGTAAAGCAATTATACTGCGATAAAGATGCTAAAAAAAAATGGTCCACATTAAAAAAAAATCTTAAAAAAGAAAAAGAATCAGTGGCAGGAAAGGCAAGCATGTGGCAGGATGAGGGGGGAGGGGTGGAAGATGCAGGGTCAGTTGGGAAGAGCTTGGATTTTTAGCCGAGTATGGGTTTCCTTTCTATTCTGCAGGCAGTGGAGCGTCTTGGACAGCAGCATGACCTGAGCAAAGCTGTGTGGTAGGAAGTGAACCTGGCCTTCAGAAGGGATGGAAGGGGGTGGGAATAGTAGAGGTGAGGAGGCTGATTTGGAGGCTGCTCCACAGACCAGGCGAGAGGCTGGGAACGCCGGACCCAGGGCCGTGGGCTTTGGGAGTAGCGGGGAGCAGCAGATGGAAAAGGCATTGATGATGTAGAACCAACAGGCCAAGCAGGAGAGAGGAAAGTGTCGAAAATGACCCAGGATTTCAAAGTTGGGTGGTGATGAGGGAGGTGGTACCTCCCACGCAGGGAATTAACCAGCAGATGAAGCATGCAAGAGAGAGCTTGGCGTGGAGTGGGTGAGCACACACGCTCGTTGTTGCTGCTGCTGGATTGGACCCTGGCTGGGGGGGTAGGCTCGAGTGAGAACGTGGGGACTTGACCTTGCTTCCTGTCGAGGGAGGGACTGCAAATGGAATGTCAGGGCTGGAGGTCTAGACAGGGGTGTGACAGACATAGAAGTGACAGCTGAGGTCATGGCGTTAGATGCAAATGCCAAGGTGAGCTGCAATAAGACCAGGGTAGACGTCAATGAGAAAACGCTGTAAAGGAGTTTGGGAGGGAGCGATACTGATGCTAATAGCTTCAGTTAACAAGTATTGCGCCCCAGCCATGTGCTCTGTGCTAACACAAACCCCGTGATTCAGTCACCACAGCAACTCTATGAAATCCGCACTGTCATTCTCCATTTGACAGGTGGGGAAACTGAGGCTGGGCTTAAGTGACTTGTCCATGCTCCCTGGGCTGTTCCACCCCGGGCCATGCAGCTCCACACCCTGGGAACACAGTCCTGAGAGACTCGTGTCACCAACGTGGGGAAGGAGAGGGAAGAAGGGAGAGTTGCTGAAGGGGACGGAGACCAATGGGTAAAGAAGGAAAAAGACTTTCTTTTCCAAGTTGGGAGGGGAGAAGAAAAGAGAGAATTGCGAGATAATTTTGAGGCAAGAGGAAGGAAGTTGAGGAAGCCTGGCTCTACCATACTTAAGATAATCTGATGGAATGAAAGGGACAGGGTGTGGCCAGGATTCGAGCAGGAGAAGGTCCTAATATCTGGATATGCCGAGAGGAGACAAGCTGGACTGGATGGTAACAGTGGGAGTGCCAGCTGAGGGGTGATCTGGGCAAGTAAGATCATCAGCCACACACCTGAACACAAAGCCCGTTTGAGCTCAAGAATCTGCATGATGACAAAATGGGGCGAAACCATTGCTCCCTGGATCTTCTGAAATGTCTGGCTGAGAAGGTCAACAACTGTGCCTCAGAGGCCCTGACTACATCAGTTTGTCTCTTTGGCAACCCAGTTTTATTGCTCCCATAAAGATAAGTGGCTGCCAAGAAGCATACTTATCTCCAGGCAGGTTAGCCTTTCGATACAGTGGACTTTCTAAGAATTTCCCAGTTCAGGGCAGGAATTATTGATGCTAAGCTCCATAAAGAGATACACATTGCTCCATTCAGTTCCTAAAGAAGGAAGCCTCTGGGAAGGCAGGAACCCTTGGAATGTGATAAGGGGCACAAAAACCTGGAGACTAGCCAGGACCATACAGTCGGGGCCTTCTTCTCAAGTAGGCTGTGTGCCAGTAGGAAGTGAGGGCTGGAGCAATGGCAGCCCAAAAGTGGAGGGAGGAGGTTTGTGAAGAGGCCAGGCATATAGCCATGCAGTTCAAGAGGCGCCCTTGAGTTCTGGACAGTGAATATTGTTCAAACTGTGGTCCCACATAGCTTGCCAAGATTAATGAAGGTGTACACAACATAACACACCATTGTTTAAGTTACATACGGTGGGGACACATCCATTTGTTCTTTCAATCAATTGACAAGGGCAAATATTGTCCTGATTTCTAGACTTGACACTAGTGTTGGTAGTTCTCAGAGCTGGGTCGGTATCTACAATCTTTCCACAGTAGGCTTGGCAGGTCATGGCAGGTGACAGCAGGGCACGGCTGCCTGAGATTAGCAGGTCCAGCACTTCCGGAATCTGAAGTCACATCAGGGCAAGGTAATAAAGACAGGAACGATAACTATTTGCCTCAAGTAAAGTACATTTGCACAACACACATTTTAGTAAAGTACATTTGCCAACATTCTCAATTAATCTTCACAAAAGCCAAATGATGTGGACAGGCCACTGATTCTTCCCCTTTTGTGTATGATGAGGAAACTGCAGCCCAGTGTGGCTGAGTCCTTTGTACCAGGTTGTACAGTAAATAGAAACTGAGCAGCAGAGCAAATCCCAGCTGCTCCTAATCCAGGGCTCTTTCTACTAAACCATCTGCCTATCATGGACTCTTTAGATCAGGAGAAAACTGCTGGACTCTTTAGAAACAGGAACTGGGCCAGAGCTTCCCAGTTGGTCATACCCTGGGGAAGTGAACTGAGGGGTCCCTCAGCTTGTTCAAACCCAAACCACAGAGGTTATACCCAACCTGTTTGTTGGAGGATGTCCATCCACATTACTGGATGCTTCCATAGCATCTTCGGCAAGTGTGGCAGTTTATGACAGGGCTGGGCTCAGAGGGATGCCAAACACAGGAGGTGAAGCTTTGGGAGGCCTCAGTGCTAGGGCTGCCGATCAGATGCTCAAGTGTTCACTGAATGGATCTTGAGACACATAAGGCCCACAGTGCCTGGGACAGGCCACAGTGCCTGGGACAGGCCACAGTGTGTGATTCCTATCATCGGGAAACTCACTGAACTGGTTAAGGCAAAACAACATGCTCAGAAAACAGCGGCAGACAGGACAGACCATGATAGGGGGTACAGCCTTGGCACGGACTAGGGGTCCCAGCTTTTTCTACAAGTACCTTTTAAATATATAAAATGGAGTCCAACCCATAGAACAGCTGTTTACTTTGTGTGCACAGATTAAGAAAACACATATGACAAGAAGCTACCATGGATCATCAGTGTATTTAAGTAATTGTTATTGTCTTCCCACAATAGCACCTACACATAAGAGAAAAATGGCCAGACATGTATGTGAGATATTTTAGGAATTCTGTCAATCTATAGTGCTTGTGGATTGGTGGGTCCCTTGAAATAAGCCCACGCTGCCCCCTTCCATTTGAGAGCCTGCTGGCCCAGAGGCATTCGAGCATAGAACACTTGGTGAGCCTGCACATCGCTAACTGGGGACCAGCAGGGCCTCATCAGTGGGTGGCGGACTTGTTAAGGATTTTCTGGAGAAAGTGACCCGTTGAGAAATGATGTATTTCCACCCCACCCTGACATAGGCACACAGAGGAGGACTGGTGGCGCTCTCCCTTCCAGAGAGGCTCCTGAGGCCTGGGCCCTCCTTACCTCAGTGGATCAGTGACCAGTCACTGTGTTTCAGCTGACTTTCCTGTTTCCGAGGTCATGACCCACTGAAGAAATTGAATAGCATTGCCTGAAAAAGGAAAGAAGTGAAACTTGTTCGTGTTTGTGTCTGGGAAGGGTACAGCAGGATGCAGTGGCAGGACCCTGGGTTCTGAGAAGAGGGACACTAGTGGCAGATCTGTGGGGACCTCAGCCTGTATCTGGGCCAGTGCAGCCTCTCTGAGGTAGGAGGACCCCCCAAGGAGTGTCTGCATGTGTACCTGTTAGAACTGGCCAAACCTGGACACCCGAACTCGCTGCAGAGCTCCCTGCAGAGGCATCTGCCTACGGAGGGACCTCCTGGCCCAGGCAGGAGCCAGCAAGCAAGGCACCAGACACTGCTGCTGAGCAGTGGAGCCAGACGGCCACAGTGTGTGGTCCAAGGAGTGATGGCGGGGACTGAGCTGGACAAGGCAGGGGAGCCTGGAGAAGGGGTCTTTTTAGAACTGTGTAGGCCTTCCTAAGCTCCTAGGTGAAGGTTAGGAGGAGGGTGGGGGGCAATTTTATCAACTTTGAACATCCTGCTCGTCTTGGTGTAGGGTACTTGAGTTGACCCTAAGTGAATTTGGGAAAACAAAGAAAACCACAGGCATCCTGAGTGTAACTCTGCCTATCATAGTAAAAGACTCTTGATTTAGAGAGTACAGCAAAAAATGGCCTTAATGGCAAAGTGCTCATGATAAGAAATAATCAAAATTTGATTCATCATCTTATCCTCATTTTAGAACAAAAAATTCTCATTAGAGAAACTAAATACATTTCATTCTAGAAGGAAATATACCTAATGTGAACCCTTCACTTGCATGTGTGCACCCCAAGCCAAAGCCCTGAAGGTTCCAGAACAACAGGCTGAGGGGCAGTGGTTCAGTGTGAGCAGGGTGCCTACTTCCTTCCTTGGGTTCCTTGCACAAAGACAAATCCACATGTATCAGTTGTGCATATTTCCAAGAGCTGCTTGCCAGCAACCTCCCAAGTCAGTTCTTAAGGGTCACCAAAATTTGTTTTACACAAACTAAATTTGGTCCACTGCTAGAGTTACCGGAAGTTCTGATTCGGCGCTTTTCTAAGTCTAGCTGCCAAGGCTCCTGGGCAACTCCTTCACCAGCTGAGCCACAGAGCATCTTGTGGTCTGAGCAACTGATCAGAATCCCAGCGGTCTTCTGCCTTGTGGTCCCCTATGAATTGTCCATACCACTATCGCTAAAGTAGGTGGGCCGATAACAACTGTCACCCGAAAGAGATTTGCTTCTCATTGAGTGACACGTCATTGTTGTCACAGAATCCTTTTGCCTTGAAAAGCAGGAGAGGCTAGGTAGGCTTCTTTGCTCTGCCTGAGTGACCAAAACAGTTTATTTCAAGTCTAAGACGTCATTTTCTCAGTAGGATGTGGTGTCTGGTGCATGCCATGGTCAAAACTCACCAACTGTGCACTTACAAGCTACACCTTTTATGGAATGTAAATTATACCTCAGTTAGAAAACAAACTAATAAAAACAGGCAGAGGAGGCCAGAGGAGAAGACAGGGGTTCTTAAGAGTGATTGGTCTTCGTGGGAAAAAAGGTGGGACTTAAGAACAGGGAAGAAGTCCGGCCAAGAATGCATCATCTCAATGTAATAACAAGGACGCATCAAACAAGCCTCAGATAAGGAAAGTTCTGTTAACAAGAAAGGGGGCGGTGTAGTCTTGAAAAATGGCAGTGTCATAAAAAAAAACAAGGAAAGGCTGTGGAAATGCTCCAAATGAAAGGAAGCTAAAGAGACATGACAACTAAATATAATACCTGATAGACTGGATCCTGTCCTGGGGGTTGGGGAGGAACACTCTAAAAGTCAGCATGAGATCACAGGAATGTATGAGCATAGGCAGTACATTAGATACAAGTATTGTCCATGTAGGTTATGAACCCGGCTGTTGTCCCACAGTATGTAGAATGGTATCCCGAGTCTTAGGAAACACAGACTGAAGTATTTAGGGGTAAAGGACCATTTTGTATGTAACTCACCCTGAAATGGGTCAGAGAATAAAATTATGTATGCATGTGTGTGCAAAAGAATTTCCTTATTGCTTATTTTGGGAGAAAAAAATGAAAGTACAGATTTGGTTCTGGTTTGGGTCTTGATGTCAAGGCCGGTTCTCATTTGGCCAAGAGTTTTTCTAATTTTATCAGATTCTCTCCTTCTATCAGTAACTCCTGAAAGCCACATTGTACCCACAGCTGATTCGTGAAAACACTTGACTCCAAGTCATGTCACTGTTACCTGGAGATGAACATGGCCCAGGCAAAGTTTAGTCACTGGGACAAAGGCATCTGTTCAGTTTAACTGCACACACGTGTTTGAGTGAAAAGTTGGGGGGTGGGGTGGGAGAAGATGGGGAGGGAGGGAGAGAGCACACAAACCATAAAACCAATAAGGTAAAATGTTAACAGTAGGTGAATCTGGGTAAAGGTGTTCTGTGTACAGTTTTCCTTTTTTGTACTTTTTTTTTTTTGCAAATTTGACGTTATTTCCAAATAAAAAGTTTCTTTAAAAATATTGGGGTTGAGGGAGCTGGAAGGAGTTCCAAGGGCTTCACAGTATCAACTTGTGTCCAGAAGGCCTTGGCCACCAGTTCAGACTCGTGTCAGTATTCCAGGTCACCATGACAATTCTATTCCTGTAATCATTGTAAATGGATCATTTTCAAGCAATAAAAGCTAGATGGCTTATGTTACAGCCCTAGGAGAATGTGAGAGAATTTCCTTATCGCTTATCCTGAAAAGAAAAGGAAAAAAGTACAGGTTTTTTGTTGACAAAGTCAGTTGGAAGTTGGACACGTTTTTTTTTCAACATCTGTCCCCCAAACAAGCAGAATGTTATCAGGACATTCTCTTTTAATCAGTAACTTCTGAAAGCTACATCATACCCACAGTTGATTCATGAAAACCTTGACTCCTGGGACAGATCACTGTTACTTCGACATGAGCATGGCCCAGGCAAAGTTTATATGTTGGGACAATTAACATCTGTGTGGGCTAATGTCAAAATTTCCCAGGATGACCCTGGTGGTATCATAGTGGATTTGGGAGAGAAAGGGGTGTTCAGTGACCTCTCAGTGGATTCTCAAAGACCACAGTGTCTGATCTTGCTCTGCATTCTAAGGCAACAGGTGCTTTATCACCTGGCTGGGATTTTGTCCAGTCTGGCTGCACATGCTGGCAGGAGTTCCCTGTTGGGACTTCAGAATCCCCATTTGAGCTGCCAAGATGGTCAGAAGTTTTGGTAAAAATCAATTGGTGACGTGAGTGGGAACTGTCAGTGGGCTGGGCTGACTCCAATGCCAGACAACGGTCATTCTCTTGCCCCCAGGTCACTTGCCATCTTTTTGCCCTGTCTTTGCAGCCAACCTCGGTTTGAAGCCCAGGGTGGCAGCTCTTGGGGAGCAGCCAGCCTACCAGGGGCCTGTGCATTGCATCATAACCATCGTGCGGACTGAAGGCCTGGCAGGGCTGTACCGGGGCGCCAGTGCCATGCTGCTGCGGGACGTCCCGGGCTACTGCCTCTACTTCATCCCTTATGTGTTCCTGAGTGACTGGATTACACCCGAGGCCCACACAGGCCCCAGCCCCTGTGCTGTGTGGCTGGCGGGCGGCATGGCAGGTAAGGGCGGCATGGCCGATCCCTGCCCCCGTGCTGACCACGGCAGCAAGACAGCTGGGGAGCCTACCGTGCCCTTCTCAGCCCTGGGGAAGGGCAGGGTTCATCCAGCCACTCATTCAACAATTCTTTGTTAAGTACATGCTATGGCCAGACCTGGCCAGGCAGACGAAGGGCTAGGAATGGGGAATGGTCCCCCCTCTTTCTCCCATCCGCTTCTCTCTGAGTCCCTGTTTGGGCTCTTGCAGCTTTCAGCTGGAAGGTATATTTTGAGCACTTACTCTGTGTCAGGTATCACTGAGCTTTGAAAAGAAAATCTCTTATCATGGCTCACCTTTTTTGAATACTGGCACCCTGCAAACCTTTCTAATGTGAGATTTTCATTAGCCCCAAAAGGTAGGAATCAGTCTCCCCATGTTTCAGGTGAGAAAACAGGTTCAGCGTGACCAACTCAAGGTCACACAGCTAATGTAGACAGTATAGTAGGGATTCTGCAGTCAGAAAGATCCAAGTTCAAATCCACACTTAGTCATTTTGTGACCATGGACTGGTTACTTAACCTCCTTACTCAGAACCCACACTGCATCCCCATTTCACCTTTGGGTAAAAGTCGATGACCTTGCAATCGTTTCAAGACCATCAGCATTCCAGCTGCGTATTACCCTTCCACACTCATTTTTTTGCTACCGTCCCCTTACTTTGCTCTGCTCCAGCCACACTGGTCTCTTTCCTGCAACTTGACCGTGCCTGGCTCTCTCACCACCACAGGGCCTTTGCACTTGCTATTCCCACTGCTTGCATTTAGCAATGCATAGGTCACCAGGGACTTTGACAAGACCCATTTTGATGAAGAGAAGGGTGTGAAAACCTGACTGAAGTGGGATCAAGAGAGAATGGGATGAAAGAAATTGGAGAACCCAAGTACAAACAGCACTTCTGAGAGATTTGAATGTGCTGTATTGGGAAAGAGAGAAACACAGCTATAGTCAGAGAGGGGTATGTAAGTCAAGAGAGGATTGCTTCTCAAGAAGGCGGATAACAGTTGGGAACATACTGTATAGCACAGGGAACTCTATCTAATGCATGGTGGTAACCTAAATGGGAGGGAAGTCCAAAAGGGAGGGGATGTCTGTATGTGTATGGCTGATTCATTTTGTTCTGCAGTGGAGGCTAACACAACATTGTAAAGCAAGCAAACTGCAATAAAAATTTTTTTAAAAAAAGGCAGATAACATGGTATGTTTGATGCTGATGGGAAAGATCCCACTGGAGAGAAGAAAATTGTCATTCCTCCTCCTCATCATCATCTAATCAGCTGTGCTTGAAACTTAGGAAACACATAACAGAGCCCACATCTTAGCCACCAGACCCCAGTGTTCCCGTTCCCCGCCTTGTGCCTGAGGCCTGGGCTGTGCCAGCTCCCAGTAAGTGCTCAATAAGTACTTCTTGACTGAGAAGGCAAACAGGCCCCAGCTGCTCTCATTTCTGGTGAGAGCAGATGCGTGTGGCCTGGCCGTCAAACCTGGTTTTGTAATACCCTCGCGCGTGGGCTGAGAACAGGGGAGTGTGCCAGGGCAGCACCTGGGCTGACTCCAGGGAAAGCGGCCCCATTTATCCTGGAAGAAAGCAGGTGGGAGGAGAGGTCCAGAGGGCTCCCAGAGGACCAAGGGCAGGAGGCTGAGATGGGCAGGGGGCTAGGGACAGGCTAAGGCCTCTTTTGGGAGCCGCTGGGCAGCAGTTACAAAACCTTGCAAACCAGCTGCCTTGGACTTTGGCATCGGTTTGTTTTTCTCTCCCCATCAAAGAATGTGCCAATTTCTCTGTTTATACAATAAGCTGGCGTTGTTTTCTTAGAGTCCGTTAAAGTCACAAAGTACTCAAACCAGGACACCTGAACTTATCCAATGAAGATGACCCAGTGGCACATGGTCCTAAGGCTTCTATTCCACATCACTGGAAAAGATAAGAGCTTTTTAAAGACCTGCCCCTGCTCTTCTCTGCAATCCCTAAGCTGACCCTTCCTTGGCAAGCAGGCTATCTGAAAGTGTTTGTTTAGCATCTTCTTCATGTTCAGAGTAAATCCTGCCTCTGGGGAGCTGCCAGCCTTCAGCCTCAGGCCTCACCCTGGTCTCCCTCCCCTGTGCCCGGAAAGTACTATGGGGCCTGTTCCTGTTCCTCCAATAAAAGCTGCTAATAAAGCCTTCTGCTTAGGAAGCACTAGCTATGGACCTGGCACTGTGCTAAATGCTTCACATGCATCAGGTTATTTGTCCTCATAGCAACCCCGTGAAAATAGGTACTGCAGACCCATTTTACAGAAGACAAACCCAAGGCCCAGAGGTGGCAGGAGACTTCTGCAAAGTCCCACAGCAAGTGGCAAAGGAGGATCAAGAACCCCCTTCATAGGTCCTGACCTTGAGCTCTTTCCACGTCCCCCAGCAGCATATTAAGCCTCTGAATGGTGGAAATCTGCAGGGAGCTGGGTCCCCTCCAGACCCCAACCAGCCAGCCCCTGATACCTATTTGTCTCTCTCTTAACAGGAGCAATTTCTTGGGGGACAGCAACTCCTATGGATGTCGTGAAGAGTCGACTGCAAGCTGATGGGGTTTATGTAAACAAATACAAAGGTGTCCTGGACTGTATCTCCCAGAGTTACCAGAAGGAAGGTCTTAAAGTAAGCCCCACAGCAGTCATGCAGGGTCAGTGTCAGTCCCTGGAAGGTAGGGTCAGAGATTTTGGAAGATGTGAGACTACAGAGAAGGGAATCAGGAAACCAAGGTGCTGGCAGTTAAATTATGAAGCACTTGTTTCATCCAGTCCTTGCCCTGGGCTGGAGGAAGAAGTGGGTGTGCAGCCAGCTGATGGGTTCAGAGAGGATCGGTAACCTACCTGAGGTCACACAGCTGGTATGTGGCAGAGCCGGGGTCTGGACTTACATCTGTGTTACCAAAGCTGGCCTCCTCATCCAGAAAGGCTAGGAGCTCCTTCCTCACTCCCTGCTCAGCACCTCAGCCTCACCCCTCCTATAAGTGGGAATTCCCAGAACCACTTCAAACATCACATCTTGCAGGTTCCAATTCCCCGATCTGTCTTCTGCTTTCCACCCCACACAAGTCCAGACCCCATCACCTCTGGTCTCGGCTACTGAGGCAGCCTCCAGCCTGACCTTGTCTTCCTTCTCCTGAACCTAAAGGGCTTATCCTGAACCCAAGCCTCTACTTGCCTCTAAACTACCTCAGAATGAAGATCAGGTTTCCACATCTATTGTCCAAAGTTATAAACATCCCCATCTATCTTGCCTCCCACTATACCCCCTAGTACCCTCATGCTTGCTCTTCCTTGAATGGGCCCCTGGCTTTCTTGGCATGCCTCTTAGAGTCAGCAGACTTGAGTGCAAAGCCAGGCCTGGCTACTTGTGAACTGGGGGAATCCAGGCAAGCTTCCCCTCTCTGGGCCTCAATTTCTCCAATGATAATCACCCCTACCACGAACAGCAGAGATATTTGTAGGTTAAATTAAATTAGGCATATAAAAAGTGCTCAGTTTAATGTATAACACATAGAGAACATTTAGAAAGAGTCATCTGTTTATCATCAGCATTAGTATTAGTAGTTTTATTAGTGTTAATGTTACTACTGACCTCTGGGCCTTATCTCACGTGACTGCCTCATCCCAAGCCCTCCAATCCTTACTAACTGCCACTCCAGTGTGTCCAAACTTCTGTTTTTTTGCTCCAATGGAGTGCCAGAGCTTCTCCTCTGGAAACCTGGACTTCCACAAAGGCTCTCTCATCTGTGTGTGACCTCCCAAGCCAGTGTTCTCCAGCTGCTCCTGGACTACACCCAAGAGTGGCTGGAGCCAATTCACAGGCTACTGCAGGTTTTGCTGCCAGTACTGAGGTCTGTCTGCCTATTAGCTGATGCATAGGTGGGCAAGACTCCTCTTGGGTCCCTTGGTGTATGGTGCTGGATCCCACACCTCCCACAGAGGCACTTTTGTTCATGGATGGATGCTGAATTTTTGTTGTTGAAGTGAGGACAAAATAAGGGACATTTTGGGCTGCCATGATGCTAGTGTCACTCTCCCCATGTATTTACCTTTTGTGACATTTTTACAATATCTCTTCATACAGCTTCAAGTTACTGTCTAGTGATTTTATTTCAGCCTGCAGGGCTCTCTTGAGCATTTCTTACAGGGTAGATCTAGTGGTAATGAATTCCTTTAGCTTTTGTTTATCTGGGAATGTCTTGATTTCTCTCTCACTCTTTTTTTTTTTTTTTTTTTTTTTTGCGGTACGTGGGCCTCTCACT
>NC_041221.1:132380860-132401416 GCF_002837175.3 Physeter macrocephalus
TGCATCGGCAGGCGGACTCTCAACCACTGCGCCACCAGGGAAGCTCTCTCTCTCACTCTTGAAGGATAGTTTTTCTGGATATAGAATCCTTTGTTGACAGTTTTGTTTTTTTTCTTTCAGCACTTTGGATATATTCGCCCCTTGCCTTCTGGCTGCTAAAATTTCTGATGAGTAATCTGCTCAAAATCTTATAGAGGATACTTTTTATCTGCGTTCAAGATTCTTTGTCTTTCAAAAGTTTATTATAATGTGTCTTCTTGTAGGTCTCTTTGAGTTCATCTTCCTTGGAGTTCATTGAGCTTCTTTGATGTTTATATTCATGTCTTTCATCATGTTTGGGAAGTTTTTGGCCCTATTACTTAAAATATTCTCTGCCTCTAGCTTGCTGTCTCTCTCTCTCTCTCTCTCTCTCTCTCTCTCTCTCTCTCTCTTCTCCTTGGACTCCCACAATGAATATGTTGCTCTGTTTGATAGTTTCCCACAAGTCCCTTAGGCTCTGTTTACTTTTCTTCTTCTCTCTCTCTCTCTCTCTCTCTCTCTCTCTCTTCTCCTTGGACTCCCACAATGAATATGTTGCTCTGTTTGATAGTTTCCCACAAGTCCCTTAGGCTCTGTTTACTTTTCTTCTTCAATGTTTTTTCTTTCTGTCTCTCAGACTCAATAATTTCTCTTGTCCTATCTTTAAGTTTGCTGATTCTTTCCTCTGCCTGTTCAAATAAACCTTTGAATCATTCTAGTAAATTTTTCATTTCAGTTATTCATTCATTCATTCAGTGCTTTTCAGCTCCAGAATTTGTTTGCTTTCTTTCTGGGTTTTCTATTTCTTTATTGATATTTCTATTTTGTTCACATATCATTTTCTTGACTCTCTTCACATCTTTCTTTAGTTCTTCAAGCATCTTCAAGAAGGATATTTTAAAGTCTTTGTCAAGTAGATATGCTATCAGGTCTTTTTCAGGGACATTTTATTTTGATTTTTTTTCTTTGAGTGGACCATACTTTCCTGTTTCTTATATGCCTTGTGATTTTTTGTTGAAAACTAGACATTTGAATCGAATAATGTGGTAATGCTAGAAATCCAATTCTCCCTCTTCCCCAGGGTGTGGTGGGTTTTATTATTGTTTTTGATTGTTGTAGACTATCTCTGTGCCAATGATCAACCTGAGGTGTAAACTTAAGGTTTTCTCAGTGTTCTTCTGAGCCTGTGCCTTTCCCTGGGCATACGCAGTCACTTTCTAATTTTCCTCATACATGCAGTTGCTTTTGAATGTCCTAGTCTTTAATGTCTGGCTCCCAAAAGAGGAAAAAGAGAGAAATGAAGGGAAGGGAAAAGGGCACCATCCCTTTAAATTCCCTGGAAGTCACTTTATCCAGTGAACAAGGGGGTTGCAAGATGGAGGGGGAGGTTAAACAAGAATGACTGCCCTCCTCTTTGCACCTCATGATCAGAAACAGCAATCAGTGACCAGAACACAGATGTCCAATATTTGGAGGACAAGGTTCTCATTGCCCACCCTGGTTCCCACAAGCTGTGTGCAGGTTACTCCAGGAACATGTGCACAGATGCCTGCCAAAGGGCTTGGGATGGGGGATGGGTAGCTGCTACTGTGCTAAATGCTGACATTGACTGAAATTAACCACTGCCCAAACCCTCCCCTGGAAGTTGGAAGCCTTCAGTAAATTCCAGAGTTCTAAAGTAGTTACATCAGACAAATTCTGTCTGTGTAATAGTTATCTAGGTGAGGAGACAGAGTCCTGGTATCTTCTACTCTGCCATGTTCCTAGAATTCTCACCTCAGTTGTTTTTCTTTCTTTTCCAGTTTTATTGAGATATAATGGACATACAGCACTGTAGATGTTTAAGGTGTACAGCATAATGATTTGACTTACATATATCATGAAATGATGACCACAGTAAGTTTAGTGAACATCCATCACCTCATATAGATACAAAATTAAAGAAATGGAAAAAATGTTTTCTTGTGATGAGAACTCTTACAGTTTACTCTCAACTTTCATATATAATGTACAGGAGTGTTACATTTATCATGTTATACATTACATCCCTTGTATTTATTTATCTTACAACTAGAAGTTTGTACCTTTTGACCACCTTCATCCAATTCCTCCTCCCCCCACACCCCACCTCTGATAACCACAAATTTGATCACATTTTCTCTGAGGTTGTTTGTTGTTTTTGAAGTATACTTGATATGCAACACTATGTTAGTTCCTGGTACATTACATAGTGATTTGATATTTCTGTACATTTCAAAATGATCACCATGATAAGTCTAGTTACCATCTGTCACTATACAAAGATGTTACATAATTATTGATGTACATTTCCCACTCATGACTCATTTATTTTGTAACTGAAAGTTTATACCTTTTAATCTCTTTCACCTATTTCTCTCCTCTCCCACCCCCACAAACTGTGTATTCTCTGTATCTATGACTGTTTTTGTTTAGTTATTTTGTTTACTTGTTTTTTTTAGATTCCACATCTAAGTTAAGTCATACAGTATTTGTCTTTCTCTGTCTGACTTATTTCACTTAGCTTAATACCCTCTAGTTCCATTCATGTTGTCACAAATGGCAAGATTTCATTCTTTCTATGGCTGATTAATATTCCATTAGACACACACACATACACATGATTTGACTTACATATATCATGAAATGATGACCACAGTAAGTTTAGTGAACATCTATCACCTCATATAGATACAACTTAAAGAAATAGAAAAATACTTTTTTCCTTGTGATGAGAACTCAGACCACCCCTTACTTCTGGTAACCACAAATCTGATCTCTTTTTCTCTATTTGTTTGTTTTAGAAGTATAATTGACGTACAACACTTTGTTAGTTCCTGGTACACAACATAGTGATTTGATGTTCCTGTGCATTTCAAAATGATCACCATGATAAGTCTAGTTACCGTCTGTCACCATACAAAGATATTACATAATTATTGACTATATTCCTCACACAGTACATTTCATACCCATTACTCATTTAGTTTGTAACTGCAAGTTTGTACCTGTTAATTTCCCTCACCTATTTCTCTCCTCCTCAACATCCTTCCCCTTTGGCAACATCCTGTTTGTTCTCTGTATCTATGACTCTGTTTCTGGTTAGTTATGTTTGTTCATTTGTTTTGTTTTTTAGACTCCACATATAAGTGAAATCATACAGTATTTGTCTTTCTCTGACTTATTTCATTTAGCATAATACCTTCTAGGTCCATCCATGTTTTCACAAATGTCAACATTTAATTCAGTCTTGGCTATTGTAAATAATGCTGCAATGAACATAGGAGTGCATGTATCTTTTCTAATTAGTGTTTTTATTTTCTTTAGGTAAATACCCAGGAGTGGAATTGCTGGATTGTATGGTAGTTCTATTTTTAATTTTTTTTGAGGAACCTCCATACTATTTTCCATAGTGCTGCACCAATTTACATTCCCACCAACAGTGTGCAAGGGTTCCCTTTTCTCCACATCCTCACCAAAACATGTTATTTCTTGTCTTTTTGATAATAGCCATTCTGACTGGTGTAAGGTGCTATCTCATTGTGGTTTTGATTTGCATTTCCCTGATGATTAGTGATTTTGAGCATCTTTTCATGTGCATGTTGGCCATCTGTATGTCTTTTTTTGGAAAAATGTCTTTGCAGGTCCTCTGCCCATTTTTTAATTGGGTTGTTTGGTTTTTTGATGTTGAGTTATATGAGTTCTTTGTATATTTTGGATATTAACCCCTTATCAGATATATCATTTGCAAATATCTTCTGTCATTCAGTAGGCAGTGTTTTCATTTTGCTGGTAGTTTTCCTTCACTGTGAAAAAGCTTTTTAGTTTGATATAGTCCCATTTGTTTATTTTTGCTTTTGTTTCCCTTACCTGAGGAGACTGATCTCAAAAAATATTGCTAAGATTGATGTCAAAGAATGTATAGCCTATGTTTTCTTCTAGAAGTTTTATGGTTTCAGGTCTTATGTTTAAGTCTTTAATCCACTTTGCATTTATATAGGGTGTGAGAAAGTAGTCCAGTTTTTCCAACACCATTATTAAAGAGGCTTTATTTTCCCCATTGTATATTCTTGCCTCCTTTGTCATAGATCAATTGCCCATATAAGCATGGGTTCATCTCTGGGTCCTCTATTCTGTTCCATTGATCTATGTGTCTGTTTTTGTGCCAGTATCATACTGTTTTGATTACTGTAGCTTTGTAGTATAGTTTGAAATCAGGGCACGTGGTACCTCTAGCTTTGTTCTTTGTTCTTAAGATTGTTTTGGCTATTCAGGGTCTTTTGTTTTTCCATCCAAATTTTAGAATTATTTATTCTAGTTCCATGAAAAATGCCATTGATATTTTGACAGGGGTTGCATTTCATCTGTAGATTGCCTTGGGGAGTATGGTCTTTTTAATAATATTAATTCTTCCTATCCATGAGCATGGTATATCTTTCCAACTGTTTGTGTCATCTTCAGTGTCTTTCATTGATGTCTTATAGTTTACCAAGTACCTTTTACCTCCTTAGTTAGATTTATTCCTAGGTATTTTTTATGCAGTTGTAAATGGGACTGTTTTCTTAATTTCTCTTTCTGATAGTTCATTGTTAGCCGCAAATTTCTGTGTATTAATTTTGTATCCTGAAACTTTACTAAATTCATTGAAGAGTTCTGGTAGTTTTTTGGGGGCATCTTTAGGATTTCCTATGTATAGTATCATGTCATCTGCAAACAGTGACAGTTTTACTTCTTCTTTTCCAATTTAGATTCCTTTTATTTCTTTTTCTTCTCTGATTGCTGTGGCTAGGACTCCCAATACTATGCTAAATTAAAGTGGCAAGAGTGGATACCCTCGTCTTGTTCCTGATCTTAGAGGAAATGCTTTCAGCTTTTCACCATTGATTAAGAAGTTAGCTGTGGGCTTGTCATATATGGCCTTTATTATTTTTATCATAAATAGATGTTGAATCAATTGTCTTTTGTATTTTTTTAGCAGAAGCACAGTTTGTGATTCAACCAACAAATACGGAGTGACACATAAGAGAGATTCAAAAGAGATGCTCAGTTTTTATTTGAGATTTTCTTTCTATTTCCCCAAATATTAATGTATCATTTTTCCAAAAAGTCCTGTAGAAGCAAAATATATTGCTGATATTATTTCCTCCAAAAATTTACTGTGTTCTGTTAAAAGCAAAGTCCTAGAAAACAACTGACGTCAGATGATTGATTTCTTAACCTCAAAAGTGTCTGACCCACAGTTTATATTCAGAGACAGGTTTTAAGCAGAGAGAGCAATATTCAACTTGATTAACCACATCATTGACTGAAATTATTTTTTATTAGTTGCTTAAAAAATTTGTAGTATGTGAACATAGGAAGCTTCAAAAGGTATACGAGGATATACTGTCTAAATGTCCATCCTGTGACCCCCTGCCAGTCTTCTCTCAAAGGCAATCACTGTCATAAGTTTCTTGTGATATATTTTCAAAATATTCACAGCCTATGCAAGCATATATGTGTGTATGTATATTTATGTATGTTTGTATATGTGTTTGCATATAAACATACATAGTAACATGATTAAAAAAATAATCTTATACAGCCCTGGAAAGTTGGGTGGTCTCACAGTCAGATCCCCAGCAGCGGCAGGTGGAGCATCTTTTCCCAAGGCCGAGGGATGGCTCCAATCCTAGTGAGCTTGAGTGCTGGCTTTGTGGAGTACGCATTCCCAAACAGTTTTACTGCAGCTCACTGAGGCTGCAACCTATTCTCACTTCCCTATGGAAGAAGAACTCAGTGATAGTAAAGAATTGGAAAGGAGTGAAATAACGGCAATGGTACCCAATTTTAGCAGCCCCTTGTAACTCAGTGATTACCAGTAAAGCAGTCTTTATGGTAGGGAAACTAGTAAGTCCATGGACTTCTGGGGCATTCCCAAGTCAGAACGGAAGAAAGGTGGGGTAGTTTTGGATCCATTCTCTGCCTGCTGCAAGGATCCATGTCCTAAACCACATGGGCCATGGCTCACACTTGGAGAGCTGTCATCTGCAATAAGGAGGCTGGAGGAGTGACTTGATGTCCTCTAGCTCCACAGAGGTGACTGTTGTGAGGGGGTTTGTGACAGTGGGATGAGACTGGATCACTCTAAGGAGAGATGGAGGGGACCATTTGTAAGTAGGCACCAGTGTTGGTTACTCTTTGGTTCTGCCACTTGGGGGATCTGAAGGCCTCCCTCCACTCCAGGAATCCTCCATTACCACAACCACCACCAGGATGCTTTCAGCCCAGAGACCATTCTTTTTTCACATCAAGGAGTTCATTCGTTCATGCATTCATGAACTCTGGCTGCCTGAAGTGGCCCACGGCTCCGGCACGGCCCAGTGCCATAGGAGATGAGGATCACATTCCAAGCTGCGTCCTGCCTGGCTTGCCTCGCCTTGCAGAGCCAAACCCCGGTGCATACGGGACCCTCTGTGTGCACCCGGCATGGAATTTTCCTCTCAGAGGCTGACCCAGTTCCTTGCTGCTATTCAGTCACCCTGGCTGAGCCTGTGGAATTCCATAAAGGTTAGACATTAGAGAGGAGTATTAATGTTACAAAGAGCCTTCTTGCCCCCTACCTGAATTGCTCCAGGGTTTGGTTGGGCCACTTGCTCACCTCTGGGCATCTTAAGCTCCCTTCCCTGGGGCCAAGTCTCCCTCACCCCCCAAGGTACACTGAGGCCCTTCTCTCTCCATCCTGACAAAGCTGCATGTCCCAGGCTGCCACGAGTGCCATGGTGCAGGCGCCTCTCCTGAAGGGATGTCTGTCACCTGATGTCCTGGCCCATGACAGTGGCCTGCACCTACCCTGACATCACAGTGTCCAACAACTAAGAAAACTGGGGACATGTAAGGGATTTCTACCTTCTGAAAATTATGGTACCAGGTCTAGTCCGTAGACAGTAAATTATACAGGCATCAATAAACAGGTTTACATCTTATACCTGACAGTTCTCAGGTCATTCACACTTGGGTAGTGATTTGCCTTCAGACATGTGATCTCTTCCCAGAGAAGACATTTAATGACAGCTCCTCCCCATCCCACCCCTCACCAAGGCCTTTAGTTATTCTCATCATGTTCTAGGTTATACTGTAGTTACTCCTGAATGGGGCTTATCTTCCCTAGTAGGTTATAAACTTCCCAAGGGCTGGAACCATGTCACAGAGATCAGTGTCTACCCAGCACCAGGCAGGAAGATTCAGGGTGGAAGGAAAGCATCTTACCATATTCCCTAGGGGTGAAGACAAATACAGTCTTCTTGTATTAAAGGCCAGGTTTAGGCCACTGGTACTAATACTCCTCAGCACTCATACTAATGACCAAAGTGGAGTGCTACTCTGTATGAAGTGGTGACTACTGATAATAAGGATGGTGGTGTGATTGTCAACAGTTAAGGAGTGCTTTACTGCTGGACAGGCACTGTGAAAATGCCTTTAAAAGCAACGTCTCATCTATTCCCTCAAAAACTGTAAGAGGTCAATAGTATTATTACCCCCATTTGACAGTTGGGAAAATTTACTTCTAGAGACTGCTATTTTCCCAAGTAACACAGCTACTAACTGGCAAACTGTACCTGGACTCCAGGTGTGTCATCTTGAGCAGGGCCTGAGTTCCCCTTACCCTGCCCCTTTGGGGACGTCCTGTGAAGCACCTGTTACAGTTGTTGGTCATGGCCGGGTGCTCTGCCACTGCAAATCGTGTGGAGCTCTGACTTGCAGAGTCCCGAGAACCGAGCATGTGTGCGCACGCTCACGAGAGAGCAACAATTAAGCGAGTGTATGTGGTGTTTGCGGGACTCACCTGTTGGCGCATAGTATGTAGCGCATGCGTACCGGGCCTGCGAAGGAACGCGCCTTCAGAAGTGACGTGGCTGAGGGCGGGGGCGTGGCTGGTGTGTGTGTGCGCTGGGGTGGGGAGGGTCTCCACCTTCCCGGTCCATTGGGCTCTGTAGGGTCCAGCCTGGGACAGGGGGCTGCGTGGGTGGGCAGCAGCGCCGGCCCTGGCACTGCCCTCGGTGGCAGCCCTGTGGAAGGTGCAGGTCAGTGCCCTGTGATAACGCTGCCTCCTGCCAAAGGTGTTTTTCAGAGGCATCACGGTCAATGCCGTGCGGGGCTTCCCCATGAGCGCGGCCATGTTCCTTGGGTACGAGCTCTCGCTGCAGGCGATCCGCGGGGACCACGTGGCGACCAGCCCCTGAGCACAAGGTCAGTGCACCTCCTTCCCAGCCACTTGTGCCCTCCTGGAGCTTAAAACTTTCTTCTTTGAGGTGAAAATGGTGTGGCCTTCTGAAATTTGTGGCCTCTGTCATTTGTTTCCTGTTTAATCTGTGTTAATTCTGGGCTAGAATTGCCACCCTTCTTGTCATCAAAAAGCCCTTCTGAAATGCCCACCTGTGGCTGATGGTGAGCTGGACCCTCAGTAACTGAGGTCGGCACAGAACTTACCTGTTTATAGTGAGCTCACCTATCTGTTTCCCATTCAGTAGCTTCAACAGCCCTTGGAGAGACACGTGTTTAGCTTCACTGTACAATTTAAATAACCCAGGCTCAAGACTGAGGACTTGAACCAGGGTGCCCACCGCCTGTTACACAGGCAGCATCTCCCCAATCTCCCTACTGAACTCAGTCTAGGTCTGAGGACAGGCTCCCAGAGCTCTAGAGGACAGCCTCTGCTATACCATCCTTGCCTCCCTCACCCTCTCCTTTTCCTGTTCTCATTGTAGAAAGGTCACTGCAGCCAAAGGGATCTAAAAACAGAAATCTGAACTAGTGACTCCCTTGCTCCAGTATCCTCAATGGCTTCCCATTGCCCTCTAGGTTATGTGTCGGTCCTTAACAGCCTCGTCCTCACCAGCATCTTAAACATACCATCCTCACTCTCGCCTCTGGGTCTTTGTGCATGCCGCCCTTGCCTGACACCCTCTTCTCAGGCCTTCCTCTTGTTTTTGGCCTCACCAACTCCTCTTTGTTGTCCAGGCCTTGGTGTAGAGGTCTCCTCCTCCAGGAAGCCTGCCCTGATGTCTCAGCCAGGAGGATGTTTGCCTGCTGTAGGCTCTGCTCTGTCCCTACCACATGCCCTTGCATTATAACTGCCTGCCAGCTTTCCTCACTCCCCAGCCAGCATGAAGTTTCCAGGAGAGCTGTAACTATGTTTTCACCTCTGTATCACTAGTGCTTCTCACAAAGCCTGGCACACAAATGGCCACTCAGAAACACCGTTGAGTAGATGGATGATCAACTTCCAATATCCTCTCAGTTCCTCCCCTTCTTTTCCTCCTTTGTTTCTCCTTCTCGAGCCCCAAACTAGTTGTTTGCAGAGCTCAGAAGACGAAGTGGGATGAGTCACTGAATTTTCTAGAAAACAAGAGACCATTTTGCTTTAGTCGTGGTGACTGCAAATTCTCTCAAAAAGGATTGTCTTCATTAGGAAGGTCTAGCCAACCTCCCTGTTGACTGCCCTGGCGCATCAGAGTCTGGCTAGGATGCATGGATGGGGCCAGACCCTAGAGCCAAGGGAAGGGCAGGATGGATCAAACTCATGAGAGTGAGCCCAGGCCCAGCCCTGGACGCTGGCTTTAAATCACATGCTTTAGCTTTTCACTAAAGCACCTATATCCACAGCTTTCTGGCTTTTTGCCCTCTCTTACAAAAGGAAAAGGGCAGCAACACATTTTGCATAATTAAATATCCTGGGTAAAGAGTCACTGAACTTGGGTTATGTCCAGGACAGGGAAGAGAAGTCTGGTTCTTAAAGCTGTGCTCAGATACTGGCCACATCCCCCTTTTAACAGATGAAAGTGACTTAAAAAAAATCCTATCATAAAAATCAATGCATTTTTATTGTAGGAAAAAATAGAAAATACAAATAAACAGAAAGAACAAAATAAAAATACCTGTAATCTCATGACCTTGTTAATATTCTTCCAACTTTTTTATCCCCCAAATGGGATCCAACTTTACTCAGTATTTTATAACTCACTTCTCCCATTTACTAGTTCAGGACCATTTTTCCATGTCATTAAATCTTCAGCTGCAAAGCGGGTTTAATGCCAAGGCTTCACAGATCCCAGAGTCGCTGGACGCTTGCCTGAGCCATGGCACCCTGCCACTTGTGGCCACCCTGGTGATTGGCTGCTTCAGGAGGAAAGAAGGCGTTGCTCGCAAGCCCGAACCCGATTGTCCTGGATTTGGCCTTTCAGAGCAGTGCCCCAACTGGAAGCTTTTCCTTCTGAAAGTGCTCTGATAGGACAAGGGGGACAGATGTCTGTGTGCCTTTTCTTTGCTGGGGTGACAAGGGGGCTGGTGCCTCTCATGTGGAGGAGGGCATTCCCAGTGACTCTTCTGGAGCCTCATCTTGAACAAGCCTCACCCAAGGAGTTCAACTTCTTGCTCTAATCCAAGAACACCAAAGCCCTTTAATGAGTCCTGGATCTGAATTTATCAAGTCACGCTGAGATCTCGGGCAGGTCATGCCCCAGGCAGCAGTAAAACCCACTCTTTGAAGACAAGGCAGCCAGTGCCCGCCTCGTAACCTAGACTGAGGACAGAGAGGGATGAGGTAGTTAGAGAATTAGGGAGCCTAAAAAGTGGTGGGATGCTGTCTATCTGGATTCCTGGGCACAGGTGGTGGGAACGGCGTGGAATTTTTTCCAGATGCCTGCAGGGAATAGAGTCCAGCCCCAAGCAGCTCCGGACCCCTTCCAACCACCAGATACAGAGCTCTCCCCCCGCCCCCCGCTCCCACGAAGTCCTGGGAAGGAAGAGCACTTCCCTCTCACTCATCCACTCAGTTATCTCGCTCCCAGATCATACATATGAGTGACCCAAGGATCATTTGAAACCCAGTAAATACCGCACAAGGTGGTGGTTTTGTGATGTGGTTAGTTTTGTCTGTTCTCATGGAGAAACCAGGATCAGACTGTACGAGGAAGATGACCTTTGGTGGTAGAAGTGGGGTCCCAACCACTGCTCAGCGGTCAGCACTTGTGAATCCAAGCACTGACCTGAATTCACAGGTCCGAGGCCTGTGAATCCAACTGCACCATCCCTACCACCCCGCCAGCATCCCCTGCCCCCAGAACTTTCCTGGAATGATGCTGGTCCACCCTCTGCTGTGATATTCAGACTTCAATGGCCCACTTTCAACTTCAGGAAAATTCATTTTCAAGGCAGGAAGATACATGTTTTCCTACAATATCTTTTATCGAACTTTTACAGATAACCCCGGACAACCTCATAGCCTTTCCCCAGTCTGTTCTCATGGCGATACTTTGCCCAGTGTTGCTTCACAAAAACAGTTTTCAGATGGATTGACTCCTGGATCTCGCTGACTGATAACCCCAGTTAGATGAAGGTCTTACCTTTCCTCTTTCTTCCCAGAGCCAGCATCACCTGACCAGGGCCTCATTCTGCTACAGCTGATGCTGATGGCGGCGTCTCTAGAACCTGCGGTAGCGAATTTACTGAAGAAAAAGAACGCCTCCCCGCCGACCCTCAGCCGACCGGTCTCACCTCCGGAATCCCTGCTTTCCCAGTTGCAAGCACTCTTCCTCACCTCTGGGCTGGGGCCGCCGAGCTGCTGCCTTGGAAGGACCTTTGATTCATGACCATCTATTTCAGATCCTCACTGGCACCTGATATCAAGCAGGATCAAATAGACCCTGCCCCCGAGACTGCTGTAAACTCACTGGGAATTCACAGAGGAGCTGGAGTTGTCTCTGAGTTCCCAAATAAAAACATTTCTGTATCAGATGCTTCCGCCTGGCTTCCAAGAGACTGGCCACCCTCATTCTTCCCTCCGCTTAGACCCCTGTGGATGTCACCGGCCCAGAGAGGAGCCCGCTCGACACAGGTGAGGAGAGGAACTCAGATGGCAAGCTCGCTCCTTTTTCCCCAGCTGCCTCAGGCGGGCAGGGCGGCGGGGAAGCCTTGTAGCAGGTTTCTCTTCCCGGGACAGTGGCGTGCGTGGTTACAGCATCTCCGGGATGGCAGCATTGAGCGCAGGTCGGGTGGGCGTTCTCTGGGCCTTATTTTCACATGGAGGACAAAACAGAACAAGATGAACTCTTTGTCCACAGTCTGATTTCCATTATGATGTCATTAATCTAAATTTTACTTCTCCCTGGGACCACGTGGGGAGGCCACTGCTCTTTTGCTGTTATGTGTCCATGATGTCACTGCCACTTCCACGTCCCCAAGAGCGTCCCTAATCAGTCATACAGCCCCTTCCTCGTGAGCTGAATGCAGCTCCCGAATCCTTCTCAACACAGTGCCCTGGGAAGCCGCCACCAGCCAGCGTGATGCATCTATTCCTGGCTTAAATCCTGGTGGGGAAAATATCCTTAGATTCCCCACCACCTTTTTTCCCCCTTGAAAGGGTCTTCCTTGATTTTTCCACTGCCTCCCATCCCCCTTGAGTGATTTGGAGAATGTCTCTGAAAATCCCCTCCCCCAGCAGACCCAGCACCAACACAAAGCATGGCTCTGGCACCAAGTTGAAAGTGTTCAGTCTCCTCAACTTATGCTGTTACCGTAGCAAAGGGTTCCCTGCTTGAAATAAAACCCTCAGTATGGTCTCCTTGATTTTTCTCCTTTACTACCCCTGGCACTGCGGGGTCCCCGGGCAGCTCTATAGGCTGCGGTCTAAACTCTTTATCCCGCCGGCAGCAGGATGTTTGCTCATTCCTTCAGTCATCAAACATTTTTGAGCATTTACTACATGCAGACGCTGTCCTTGATGTTGGGGACAGCTATGAAGGGCCCCTGTGGTACTTCCATTCTGGCGTATTAGAGACGGTTCTGTTTACATGAGAGAGGGTCTGCATGCATCTCTGGGCCCGGCAGGCACTATGGATGCTGGTGAAGAGAGGCTGACTAGCATCTGGTTCATTCCCGGGGGAACCTGAGGTGTTTTGTATAACACAACCCAGAACATGTTTCTTAAGTCCTCCTCAGCTAGACCATTTCCTGGCGCTGCTGCTGGTTGCCAGTTTGTTCAGAAGAGTGTTGTATTTACGAGGCCAGGTGGGGTCTTCTGCTGGGTGCTCCTGATGAGCTGAGATCCACAACAACCTTCAGGTGTCAGAACCTGTCCCAGGTTCTTTTGATCATCTTGGCTCCTCTGCGTGATTGAAGGAGGTAAGTTAACATGGAAATATGATGCTGGCCATATATTAAGTGCAAAAATGTAGTGGAAGGGTAAAATGTGTGATGTTACTCCTTTAAAAATATATATGTTGGGGCTTCCCTGGTGGCGCAGTGGTTAAGAATCCGCCTGCCAATGCAGGGGACACAGGTTTGAGCCCTGGCCTGGGAAGACCCCACATGCCGCGGAGCAACTAAGCCTGTGTGCCACAACTACTGAGCCCGTGAGCCACAACTACTGAAGCCCGTGTGCCTACAGCCCATGCTCCGCAACAAGAGAAGGCACCATGAAGCCCACACACTGCAACGAAGAGTAGCCCCCTCTCGCCGCAACTCAAGAAAGCCCACACGCAGCAACACAACGCAGCCGAAAATAAAAATAAATTAATTTAAAAAATATATATATGTTATATAAATATATTCTAATTATGCATAATTATGTAGATATTGAAAAGAATCTGGAAGGGTACACACCAAACTTAATAGTGGCTATTTTGGGAATATGGAATTGGGGGAAGGCTTTCAATTTCTACTTTGATGATGATGGTGATTTCTCTGTGCACCACTATAGTGTTTCAGTCTTCTACAGTGAGCATATATTGATTTTATAATTTTTAAAAATAAAGCCACATCTATTTGCAGAGCTGGGTTCCATGCTGGGCACTTATTTCTCAGGCTCCCGCTGGCTCAGCTGCACAGGCCAACTTCAGGCTCTAAGTAACAGCCCTTCCTCTGCCTGCCCTGCCCACCCCCGTGCCAGTTATACACAGCCTGCAGCACACTTTCTGCACACACACACACACACACACGAACACCTGGACAGCAAAAGGATGGGCCTCAACCTTAATGAAGGCACTCAACCCCAACCCAGACAAACCTCATGTGTAGCCAGTACTGGGAGGGGTCAACCAGCAATGGCCCCACTTCCTGTTAGATTCTCCTGGAGGAGATAATCTTCTGGCATAATTGGGAGCAATAGTTTGGGGGTTTTCCTTAGTCCACACATCATACACTCAACCCAAAAGATGTGTGTTGAATCTGACTCTGTACCAGGTGCTTGTGCTAGGCATGCTGGGTGACCATTGCAGGGACCCTGCCCTCGGGAAGCTTAGTACAGGCTGATCTGTGTCATCATCAGGAATATGTTTACAAATGGAATTCCATTTTTTTTTCTTTTTTTTGTTGGCTGAGACTTGCGGCATGTGGGATCTTAGTTCCCCGAGCAGGGATCAAACCCGTGCCCCCTGCATTGGGACCACGGAGTCTTAACCACTGGACTGCCAGGGAAGTCCCAGAATTCCATTTTTCAGAGAGGCTGAAGACAGAACAGAATTTCACGCTAAGCACCAGGTTTGGTGCCTGTATCCTGGTCTTGAAGAACTTCAGATTTGCCCTTTTGCCTTCCTGGGGACGGCGAAAAGAATACCAATAACCATTATTCTACAGCAGAGGTTCTCCACAGCAGTCCTTTCACTCTGTAAAATTACGGAGGGCCACAAGGAATTTTTGTTTATGTAGATTATAACATTTACAGAATTTAAAACAATTTTTACAATGTTGTGTTAGTTTCAGGTGTACAGCAAAGTGAATCAGTTATATGAATACATATATCTACTCTTTTAGATTCTTTTTCCATATAGGTCATTACAGAGTATTGAGTTCCCTGTGCTATACAGTAGGTCCTTATTAGTTATCAATTTTATATATAGTAGTGTGTATATGTCAATCCCTATCTCCCAATTTATTCCTCCCCCTTCTCCCCAGTAACCATAAGTTTGTTTTTTACATCTGTAACTCTATTTCTCTTTTGTAAATAAGTTCATTTGTACTATTTTTTTAGATTCCACATATAAGTGATATCATATGATATTTGTCTTTCTCTGTTTGACTTATCAGTACTTCACTCAGTATTACAATCTCCAGGTCCATCCATGTTTCTGCAGATGGCATTATTGCATTCTTTTTTGTGGCTGAGTAATATTCCCGTGTATGTATGTACCACATTTTCTTTATCCATTCCTCTGTCGATGGACATTTAGATTGCTTCCATGTCTTCGCTATTATAAACAGCACTGCAGTTGGGGTACATGTATCCTTTTGAACCATGTTTTTTTTCCAGATATATGCCCAGGAATGGGATTGCTGGATCATATGGTAGCTCTATTTTTAGTTTTTTAAGGAACCTCCATGCTGTTCTCCATAGTGGTTGTACCAATTTACATTCCCACCAACAATGCAGGAGGGTCCCCTTTTCTCCACACCCTCTCCAGCATTTATTGTTTGTAGACTTTTTGAAGATGGCCATTCTGACTAGTGTAGGTGATACCTCATTGTAGTTTTGATTTGTATTTCTCTGATAATTAGTGATGTTAAGCATCTTTTGGCCATCTGTAAAAACTGAGAATTTTTAAAGTATTCGTTTAAAGTATAATAAGCCCATTACATTTTAGCACACATATTTTAATGAAAACAGTTATTCTTTCCAAACAAAAATAAATAATGGGAACAGTTTCACTGTTTTACAGTTTTGCAAATCTCCTAATGTCTGGCTTAAACAGAGGACAGTTGGATTCCCATATTTGCTTCTGCTTTCGGGCAGTTGCGATATCCCTTGCCATGTAGTTTTCTGAAAACTCCACTGTACACTTATGATAATATGAGAGTAAAAAAGGCAGATAATATCTTGGTGTCATATGAAAACAGTTTTGAGCACGGGTCTCCCTTTGAGAACTGCTCTACAAAACAAAATCAGTCACCCAAAAGCGCTCTCGGCTGATGAACTGTAGAATCGCCACTAGGTGGCAGCAGAGGTCAACTAAATGCACCGCAGGTCGGGGCTTCCGGTACCTCGTGACATTGGTTTCAGTGGTTAGAGCATGTGGGCCCCATGACACTTCTCTTCCTGTTTTGGGGGGTCTCATTATCTCCGTTGTTGTCATTGTTCTTTTACTTCTCTCTGGTGGAACTAACTTCAGACCAGGGAGACCTTACCTTGGGTTCCAGCTCCAGGTCTGTAATCAGCTACCTGCATGAACTTAGCAAGATTTGGCCCTCCTGGACCTCAGTTTCCTCATCTGTAAAATGGCCACACTGGGTGGACCTCCCTTACTTATCTTCCAGGGATTCAGTAAGACTCTATTGCTAAAGTGGTTTTCTAAACTGTGAAGTGCTGAACATAGGCATAGGGGTCAGAGGAACGTGGTGGAGGTTGGGTACTCTGTGATGTTTCCTGTGTCGGTTTCAGGCTGTCTTCCTCTCTCTGAGTCTGGGTTGTTGGCATTTTTCATGGGGTGACACAGAGTGGCTGCATCAGTGGTCCCTGAGCCTTGTCTCTGCCTCTAAAACTCTGACTTCTACAGATGCTTGGCTCCTAGGCCTCTGGACCCCCAAGTAGACCTCCGATATGCATGCTTGGGGTGGGGTGGATGCAGATGCTGATGTGACCTTTCTGATGCCCAGGATATCTGTCGAGTCATTGATTCAAGTCCTCCAGGGTTCTGAGTCCCAGTACCTCTCTCTGACAGGCTGATATCAATGAAGTTTCCAGGAAACATTTGGTCAAGCAGAGGAGTCCAGCCCGTGAGCACCTGGGAGCCAAAAAACCATCCAGAGAATGTCTGCTTTTTCCGGCTGCTGGTGGAGAGTGGGGAGAGGCCAGCATGCTCTGGGCCCAGTCACCCTCACAAGTCACAGGACCCACCCCTAACTGCCTTGTGCCAGGTGTAGCTCCCCTCCACACCTATAGATTATGAAGACACCACTGTGTCTTACTCACCACGGTGCCAAGCCCAGCACCTGGCACTCCTTGCATGCTTTACTGGTGTTTGTTGATTGACTCAGCCACATCCTCAGGTGTACAAAAAATAAAAGAAGCTTGCTTTTTTTTTTTAATTTAGTTTTTTTCAAGCTTCCATTCTACCTGGTGGCAGAAAAAGTAATTTTGCCATTTCAGATGTAAAACTCAGAAATTCCAAGTTAATTACAGCCAGTTCAGGATTTTCTCCTTCTTCTCTCTCTCCTGGGGTGACTTTAGATTCTCAGGGTTTGGGGTATAGGGAGAGGCTTCTTGCTCTTGGGAGATGCTCCATCCTATGCTAGCATTCTTCCTGTCTAGTCCTGGGGCATGGCCTTCCCTCCATGGTGGCTTCTGTGGGAGCATCTTCATTCCCATCTGGTCCTGGCCACATGGTTCCTGCCTACCATATCTGCCAACCCTGAGGCCCCTCTGGCCTTACCGTGCTCCATGACACATCCATGCCCCTCTCTGTCCTATGGGAAAAGCCTTGCCTTCCACACTGGAACTACTCAAGGGCCTGCATCAGGCCCACCTTCCTGGGGCTCCCTATGCCACACCATGTAATGGGTGGCGGGAGACAATTTCTTTTCCAATTGTCATCTCCCGGGACACACAGGACATGTGGCTCAGGAGCCCTCCCTTCTCAGGTCCTCAAGCCTCCCTGGAGTTCTGCCACCACCACTCCAAGCTCAGCTGGGGGAGAGGCACTCACCAGTGTCTGCTGTCATCTTCTCTAACTTCTCTTCCACGGTTCATACGCTATTACTTCCTCCCCCTAGAGCTAGGAGCTCTATCTTTTGAAATTCAAAAGCCAAGAATTAACATCTATATTAATAAGTAAAGGACAGTCACCTCAGTCGATGCAGAAAAAGCATTTGACAAACTCCAGTACCTGTTCATGATAAAAACACTCAATGAACTGAGAACAGAAGAGAGATTCCTCACCCTGATACAGGGCATCTACAAAAAGTCTACAGCCAACATCAAACTTATAGTGAAAGGATAGGTGCTTTCCTACTAAGATCAGGAACAAGACTCTGGCCACTTCTATCCAACATTTCACTGGATGTTGTAGCCAGGGTAATTAGGCAAGAAAATGAAATATAAGTCATCCACATTGGAAAGGAGAGCTAAGCTACTTCTATTTACAGATGATATGATCTGGTATATAGAAAATCCTAAGGAATCCACTAAAACCTATTAGAACAAATAAACAAGTTCAGCAAGGTTTCAGGATATAAGATCAACCTACAAAAATCAATTGTATTTCTATATCTTAGCAATGAACATACCAGAAATGAAATTAAGAAAACAATTCTGTTTACAATAGTATTTGAATAATGAAATATTTAGGCACATTTTAATAGAAGAAGTATAGGATTTTCACACTAAAAACTACAAAACCTTACTGAAAGAAATTGTAAAAGATCTAAATAAATAGAAAGATACTCTATGTCATGGATCAGAAGGCTAAATATTGTTAAGATAGCAGTACTTCCCAAATTGACATACAGATTTAATGCAATCTCTCTCAAAATCCCAGACAGCTTTAAGAAAGAAAAACAAAACTGAAACGCTAATCTTAAAACTCATATGGAAATGCAAAGGACCCAGAGTAGCCAAAACAATTTTGATATGGAAGAGTCAAGTTGGAGGACTCACTCTTGCCTATGACAAGGTTACAGTGATCAAGACAGCGTGGTGCTGGCATAAGGATAGACTCGTAGAGCAACGGGATAAAATTGACAGTCCAGAAATAAACCCTTATATTCATGGTCAATTGGTTTTTGATGTGGGTGCCAAGATAATTCAATGGAGAAAGAATAGTCTTTTCAACAAATAGTGTTGGGACAACTGAGTATCCACAGGCCAGAAGAGTGAAGTTGGAACCTTATCTCACACCATATATGAAAATTAACCTAAGACAGATCATAGACCTAGATGTAAGAGGTAAAACTATGAAACTCATAGAAGAAAACATACAAATAAATCTTTGTGACCTCGGGTTAGGCAAAGATTTCTTAGAATACCAAAAGTGTAAGTGAGAAAATAGAAAATAGACAAATTGGATGTTAACTTAAAACTTTTGTGCTACCAATACCATGAAGAAAAGGAAAAAGACAACGCACAAAATGGGAGAAAATATTTGCAAATCTTATATCAAGATTTTATCCAGAAGTACAAAGAACTCTTACAACTCAACTATAAAAAGACAAATAACTCAATTTAAAAATGGGCAAAGGCAGGGCAGACAGCAGAAGCAGGAAGAACTACAATCCTGCAGCCTGTGGAACAAAAACCACATTCACAGAAAGACAGACAAGATGAAAAGGCAGAGGGCTATGTACCAGATGAAGGAACAAGATAAAACCCCAGAAAAACAACTAAATGAAGTGGAGATAGGCAACCTTCCAGAAAAAGAATTCAGAATAATGATAGTGAAGATGATCCAGGACCTCGGAAAAAGAATGGAGGCAAAGATCGAGAAGATGCAAGAAATGTTTAACAAAGACCTAGAAGAATTAAAGAACAAACAACTAGAAGAATTAAAGAACAAACAAACAGAGATGAACAATACAATAACTGAAATGAAAATGACACTAGAAGGAATCAATAGCAGAATAACTGAGGCAGAAGAACGGATAAGTGACCTGGAAGACAGAATGGTGGAATTCACTGCTGCAGTATAGAATAAAGAAAAAAGAATGAAAAGAAATGAAGACAGCCTAAGAGACCTCTGGGACAACATTAAACGCAGCAACATTCGCATTATTTGGGTCCCAGAAGGATAACAGAGAGAGAAAGGACTCGAGAAAATATTTTGAGAGATTATAGTCGAAAACTTCCCTAACATGGGAAAGGAAATAGCCACCCAAGTGCAGGAAGCACAGAGAGTCCCATACAGGATAAACCCAAGGAGAAACACGCCGAGGCACATAGTAATCAAATTGGCAAAAATTAAAGACAAATTATTAAAGCAGCAAGGGAAAAATGACAAATAACATACAAGGGAACTCCCATAAGGTTAACAGCTGATTTCTCAGCAGAAACTCTACAAGCCAGAAGGGAGTGGCAGGACATATTTAAAGTGATGAAAGGGAACAACAAATGCTAAAGGAACTTCTTTAAGTGGGAAACACAAGAGAAGAAAAGGACCTACAAAAACAAAGCAAAAACAATTAAGAAAATGGTCAGAGGAACATACATATAGATAATTACCTTAAACGTGAATGGATTAAATGCTCCAACCAAAAGACACAGGCTTGCTGAATGGATACAAAAACAAGACCCATATCTATAGGGTCTAAAAGAGACCCAGTTCAGACCTATGGACACATACAGACTGAAAGTGAGGGGATGGAAAAAGATATTCTATGCAAATGGAAATTGAAAGAAAGCTGGAGTAGCAATACTCATATCAGATAAAATAGACTTTAAAATAAAGAATGTTACAAGAGACAAGGAAGGACACTATATAATGATCAAGGGATCAATCCAAGAAGAAGATATAGCAATTATAAATATATATGCACCCAACATAGGAGCACATCAATACA
>NC_041221.1:132402216-132403165 GCF_002837175.3 Physeter macrocephalus
GCAATCAGAGAAGAAAAAGAAATAAAAGGAATACAAATTGGAAAAGAAGAAGTAAAACTGTCACTGTTTGAAGATGACATGATACTATACATAGAGAATCCTAAAGATGCCAGAAAACTACTAGAGCTAATCAATGAATTTGGCAAAGTTGCAGGATACACAATTAATGCACAGAAATCTCTTGCATTCCTATACACTAATGATGAAAAATCTGAAAGAGAAATTAAGGAAACACTCCCATTTACCATTGCAACAAAATGGTAAATGGTAGGTCTTTTGTCTACCTAGGGAGACAGAAGACCTGTCTGCAGAAAGCTATAAGACACTGATGAGAGAAATTAAAGATGATACCAACAGATGGAGAGATATAACATGTTCCTGGATTGGAAGAATCAATATCATGAAAATGATGATACTACCCAAAGCAATCTACAGATTCAATGCAATGCCTATCAAATTACCAATGGCATTTTTTACGGAACTAGAACAAAAAATCTTAAAATTTGTTTGGAGACACAAAAGACCCCTAATAGCCGAAGCAGTCTTGAGGGGAAAAAAACGGAGCTGGAGGAATCAGACTCCCTGACTTCAGACTATTCTATAAAGCTACAGTAATCAAGACAATATGGTACTGGCACAAAAACAGAAACATAGATCAATCGAACAAGATAGAAAGCCCAGAGATAAACCAACGCACCTATGGTCCACTAATCTATGACAAAGGAGGCAAGGATGTACAATGGAGAAAGACAGTCTCTTCAATAAGTGGTGCTGGGAAAACTGGACAGCTACATGTAAAAGAATGAAATTAGAACACTCCCTAACACCATACACAAAAATAAACTCAAAATGGATTAGGGACCTAAATGTAAGACTGGACACTATAAAACTCTTAGAGGAAAACATAGGAAGAACACTCTTGGACATAAATCACAGCAAGATCTTTTTT
>NC_041221.1:132403553-132439715 GCF_002837175.3 Physeter macrocephalus
CTGTCATACAGAGTGAAGTAAGTCAGAAAGAGAAAAACAAATATCGTATATTAACGCATATATGTGGAACCTAGAAAAATGGTACAGATGAACCAGTTTGCAGGGCAGAAATTGAGACACAGATGTAGAGAACAAATGTATGGACACCAAGGGGGGAAAGCAGCAGGAGGGTGGGGATGGTGGTGTGCTGAATTGGGCTATTGGGATTGACATGTATACATTGATGTGTATAAAATGGATGACTAATAAGAAGCTGCTGTATAAAAAAATAAATAAAATAAAATTTAAAAATTTTAAAAAACATGGGCAAAGGATTTGACTAGATATTTCTATACAAGTGGCCAATGAGCACATGAAAGCATGCATCACTAGTTATAAGGGAAAAGCAAATCAAAGCTACCACTAGATACCACCTTATACCCACTAGGATGGCTATAATCAAAAGGACAGATAATAACAAATGATGACAAAGAAGTGGAGAAATTGGAACCCTCATGCATTTCTGGGTAGAAATGTAAAATGGTGCAGGCACTTTGGAAAACAGTTTGGCAGTTCCTCAAAAGTTAAACATAGCATTACCTTATGACCTAGCCATTCCACTCATAGGTATATACCCGAGAGAAATGAAAACATGTTCACACAAAAAACCTTTAAATGAATGTTCATAGCAGCATTATTCATAATAGCCAAAGAGTGGAATCAACACAAATGTCTATCAACTGATGAATGGATAAATAAAATGCAGTATATCCATGCAAAGAAATATTATTTGGCTATTAAAAAGAAGTGGAACTTCCCCAGTGGTCAGTGGTTAAGGCTCTGTACTTCCACTGCATGGGACGTGGGTTCGATCCCTGGTGGGGGAACTAAGATCCCACATGCTGCACGGCGTGGCCAAAAAGAAATAAATAATAATAATAAAATAAAAATTAAAAAATAAAAAAAAATGAAGTACTGATACGTGCTACAACATAAGGAACCTTGAAAGCATCATGGTAAGTCAAAGATGCCAGTCCCAGAAGAACACATCATATTCCAATTATAGGAAAAATCCAGAAGAGGTAAATTTATACAGTAGAGACAGAAAGTAGATTATTAGTTGATTAAGCTGGGGGAAGGGAGGATAGGGAATGGCTGCTAATGTGTACAGCGTTTCTTTTGCAGATGATGAAAATGTTCTGAAATCAGATTGTGGTGATGGTTGTACAGCCCTGTGAATATACTCAGATCCACTGAGTTGTACACTTTCAATGGGTGAATTGTCTTTGCATTTCTGCTGAGCGCTCCCTTTGCAGAGGAAGAAAGGTGTTGGTCTGGGATGAATGAGGAGAGGAGCAGGGTAGGAAAGGAATCGCAGGGCTGAGACTGCACAGTATCTTCCTGCCTTAAATGGGATGGACGGGCAGAGAGGGAGAGACAGACAGATGGATGTGGACTGGTCAGCTTTCAGGCGAGAAGCATCCGGGCTTGGCTTTGGCCAGTGACATTGTGCCCTGATCTGGAATCTCCTGGGCACAACTCTGCCGGGGGCCCGGCAACCTGGACAAGGCAGCCAGGTTGTTGAGCTGACTGTGTTGAGAGCCAACACCCTCCTGTGGGTCAGATTTAAGAATGTAGCTCTTGAGTCAGTTACCTGAGCTGGAATCTAGGCTTTTCCACTTGTGAGCAGTGTGCCCCTGGCAAGTTATGTAACCTTGTAAACTTTCTGGGCCTCGGTTTCCTCATCTGTGCACTAGGCATAATTGCAGACAATAATTCTACACCGACCTCATGGGCTTGTTGTAGAGATCCAACTAGATATTGAACAAAACATCATTAACCGAGTGCCTGGTACACAGCAAACAATAAATGTTAGTTTTTCTCCTTTCTCCAAGATGACTTCTAGATAAATCTCAACTCCTCTGGCACAGGAAGGAGAGCAATGATAGGGCACCTCATCACAGGCAGGCCCTGAGAATCCTGCTTTGAACTGGCTGCAGGGGTGGATCCCGTGGGTAATGCCACCTTTGCAGAAAAGCCAAGGGAAACCGCCAAGCTCTGCTGGTGACTAAGATGTGACAGTGGGTTGCAGCTTATCTCTCTGCCCATCTTCTCTGGCAGCTGATTGCATCCCCAGGTTGTGTTGTGAAACCATCACCAACAACCAGCGTCTGTCCTTGTTGTGATGCCTGTGTGGGGTGAGCATTGCTGAGGGGGCGGCTTCCAAGGCTGCAGGCTGTAAACCATGTTGTATAATGTGGCACAGCTCTGCGTCTGGGGCCAGTCCCCGGATGGAGGAGGGGAGGGGAGGGGAGGGGAGAGGAGAGGAGAGGAGAGCAGAGGAGAGGAGAAGAGAGGAGAGGAGAGAAGGCCCTGTTGCCACGACCTGGATGCCACGGCGGGCTGTCCGGGGAGCCACAGAGGTCTCCGTCCCTCCTGGAGGTGCCCAGTGCAAAGAGAGGGCCCTCCTTTCTGTAAGTGGGGCCAGAGCTAAAGAAATGCCCACAAATCCCTTATCATAACGTTGAAATCCAAGCAGCTCTGAAAGCCCAAGATTTGTTGAGACTCATTTGGTTGCCAAAGCTGACTACCTCACGCGATTGCTCCTCTGTTTTCTGCGGAATATTGTGTTTAATTACAGGATCCTGCCCCAGGCCCTGCTATGGATGTTGTGTAATATATGAAGTGTGAACTGTGTATTCTCTTTCTAAACAGGTAAACAGTTTGAATTCTGAAAGCTCTCTGGCCCCCAGGTTTTTGGAAAATGGAATGTGGACCCATATTATTATGAATCTTTTTTACCGTCAGGCTGTAGTCAGAGGGAACACAGCACAGACACGACATACACAGAGTAAGAGAAGAGCAGAATGAAGAGAGCAAAGAGTTTGGAATCAGAGATAGCTGGGGCTGGATCCCTACTCTAACTCTTACCACCCGTGGGACCTTGGGAAGGTCACTTAATGTTTCTGAGCCTTTATTTCCTCATCTGTGAAACAGAAATAATAATACCTACCTCCTACGGTTTATTAGGAGATTAAATGATATAATGCATGCTTAGTACATATAGAGTAAGGGCTTAATAATTACATGATTAATATGAATAAATAATAGTAACTATGTTATTTGATAGACCATTTTCTCAGCGCTTTGTCCATGGGAATCCACAGGCCAGCTAGGGAGCCGGCACAGCAGCCACAGCCGGACCCTGCATTCGACCCACCCTGCAGGGCAGGCCTCCGGTGCTGGGAGCCGGGTGCCAAGAGGGAGGGCACTGAGGACACTTAGGGGTCAGACTCTGAGTCTCGGGGAGGAAATAATATAGGAGATGCTGGGAGATACTCATAAAAACAGTAATAGCTGGAGCACGAATTCTCATGCTATGAGAGGTCCTGAGGAAACCTCCCCGACAGAACCTATACCCCACTCCCACCCCCCTGCCACGTGAGGTTTTCCCTTTTCTCGGGAAGCCGACGGGTCAACAGACTATGACTGTTGTCTGTCTGTATGGAGGTCTGTGTCCCCTGCAACATGCCTGATGGCCTTCAGCACTGAGGGAAGACAAAGTTTAAACCAGTGAGCAGAAAGCCTCTGGACTTAGAGATCCAGCTTGTTGCCCTTTGATAGACATGTCACCGTCAGTTAATCACTGAGAAACTTGGCTCTTTCTGTCAAAATAAGACTAAAATAATTATGATTGGATGTACCCATGGACCCACCATTTCTGCACCAAATAATAAAACACTCCCCTGACCTGGGCCCCCTCTGCTAAAACTCCTCCACTTCCCCTATGCGGGAGGGGTGTGGCTGCAGGTGGGGGGCGAATTTCATGCCACCCCCGCCACTAATGGAGCTGCACGGCTACAGGGACCACACTGCCCATATCATCAGAGAACCTCACCTCTGGCCAAGGCCTGTTTGCTGTGCAGGTCACATGGATATTTCTTGACATTGTAACCGACAGAAATCCCTTTGAGGAATCCTGGCTCTGGGTGCTCTGAACTTTATGTATTATTGACACCAAAAGTACCAAAGGATGGTCTAACCCCATAGGGAGAAGCAATTTTAGTTTTACCAGTACCTAGAAAAATACTGCCCTTAGTAGATTCCTCTAAACCAGCGGCCCCCAGCCTTTTTGGCACCAGGGACCAGTTTCGTGGTAGACAATTTCCCCACGGACGGGGTGGGGGGAGTGTGGGGGGGGGCTGGGGGATGGTTCAGGCAGGAACGCGAGCCATGGGGAGCGATGGGGAGCGGCAGATGAAGCTTCGCTCGCTTTGCCGCTCTCTCCCTGCTGTGCGGCCCTGTTTCTAACAGCCCCAGACACGGTTCACGAGGCTTCCAGTCTGTGTCGAGGATAACGAGTCACTGTTATTACAGGAGTATTTGACCCATCAGCCCATTGACAGACTTGTAGCTTTCTTTGTTCTGAGCATCAAGGAACAAATAAGCACCTAGAGACCAGACTGAGGTTTTTTTTTCCAAGATCTGTTTATTCCAAAATAAAGACATAAAATTTTAAACAAACTATTAAAACTGATTTTGACTTAGCATGGCCTATTTGATTTTTTAATTGCAACAACTTAAAGAGGAGGCTTTCTAAATTCAATAAATAGAATAAATAACATTTCAGCTTCACACTCTGCCTCTCATCCTTTCTTTCTGGAAACTTTCCAGGAGAGTCTTCAGAAATGTCATCATATTGCCTGCTGTGGTTTGGTTGCATGGCTGTTCACAGGAAAAAGACTGTTGGGATAAAAGTTGACAAAGGCAGAGTGACTAAAACAGTATGGAGCCCAGCAGCCCCAGGAACCACCCTGCCTTGCCACATCAGTGGGGGTGGGGGTGTGCTGGCAGTGGGGGGCTTGAGGCATGGAGCAAATGGATGGGGAGTTGCTAACATTTTGTGTAGGCAGCATAGGTGGTTAACTTTCAAGTAGGAATTCAGGGGTCTGCTTGACACACACACACACACACACACACACACACACACACACATCAAGTGGCCCTAAATCTCTAAATCTCCTCATTAGAGGAAGCCTTCTTGGGATGCTTTGAGGCTTAAAATTTTGTTATTGTCCTTTTTGGCTGTCCTTCCAAGGTCATTTTATAGCACAATAACTAAGAGCGGGATTTAGGGGTCCCATAGACCAGAGTTCAAATCTCAGCGCTGCCACTTATCAAATATGCAGCCTTGGGCAAATCAGTTAACCTCACTGAGCCTCAGTTTCCTCCTCTACAATGTGAGGGTGGTAAATCTGACAATTGTCATTAAGGTAGGTATTCAATGAAACAGTATATATTAAGCATTTAGAACTGCATGCTGTTGATGGTGACAGTAATGAAAAAAGTTCACTCCCTCCCCTCTCCGCCAGCGACCAGGGTGTATGCTCAAGAAGACGTGCTGATGGACATTTAGGGCAGATGACAAGCTTCCACCTGGATGTGATGTGTCTTCCTTTAAACACCTCCTTGGCCAATGGAAAGAAAACTTTAACTTACAGGCCAGAATATCCACTCGGCAAACTGAATCTCTAAGGTAATTTAGAACTGTATGGGCTACAGCCCTGATTCTCTAGATTTTAGCTTCTAATTACAATCAGGCTAGATTCTTTCATTATTCAAGAGGTGGAGAGAAGTAAAAGCCAACATAGGGGTGAGTGTTTTTTAAAGTGAGAGGGAACAATGAGCCATCTGGGCAGATCTCACTTTAATTCTCTTGCTCTGGTTAAATTTCTTATATGTCCCTAATCAACCTTGAACTACCAGTTCCAACTTTATCACCCTTTCTCATTCAGATGGAGTTGGCATTGACATTCACACAAAAATAACTAACCAGAGCACATCACAGTTAAAAACACACTCACTCCACACTTGTTGTTCTGGAGGGCTTCAACTGTTTTCTTCACCCGATTGAAAATCAGTGGGAAACTTGTTTTCACTGTGGTGTTGGTCATCTGCGACAGACCCTCCTGTAAGCATGCTGCGGTGCAGTTGTCCTGGTAAATAACAAGGATTTAGGAAAAGAAACACTCAGAGGGCAGCTTTGAGTAGGAATCACAAAGAGAATGCTTTTAGAGGCTATTTTAATTTAACCAATGTAATCTAAACTTGCATTGTTTTTTAGACAGGTCCCTTGCCAGGCTAGGAAATGATCTTCAATATTTCAAGGTAAGACCCTTTTCCCACAGTGACACTCCCTGAAGATTTTCAGTATGTTGCACCCCAGGGAACATGAGGCCTGTGGACCCCAGGAAACAGCCAGTGCTGAGTCTACTTTTCAAAGGATGCTCCCTTGTTCCAAGTCTTGTCATAGTGAGTTTGAAAGTACAGAGAAAGGAAAAGCCTTTTCACACCAGCCTGATGGGATATGCCAGTTGAATACTGCCATTGTTTCAGCAGTAGCTAAAACCATGGATTAAAAACTGAGGAAATGGGCTGGGGCATAAATGTGTGGTTCCTCCTCAGAAGGCATAATACGCTCTTCTCATCTAATAGATGGGCTGTGATAGGGAGTGACACCTGACCTCAGCTGTGGTGAAAAGCTCAGGCTCTCCCAGGCCTGGCTTGTGAGAGAGTCAAGCACAATAGCACCTTGGATAGGTGCTGCTTCCTCACCTTAACCAGAAAATTCCTGCCATGCTTCCTCTCTGCCAAAGTGGGGAATGACTCCCTGGAAACCCTTTTCACTTTCCCTCCACCCACAATCTCAGACACCCTATCCTCCTGGAAGGCAGGCTTCAAACCTTGCAATAGCCACTCTAAATCAGCTAAACAGAAGGATAGGGAGGGAGGGAGGGAGAAGGCAAAGTATGTAGAGAGTTTAGGCCAGAGGAAGGACAAAATGATGTCATTTTATTTACATTGTTTTGCAACCCTAGAGATACCAGCAAATGGATTAGAAAACAGTGTGATATGAACTATATCATTTGTTATATTCTCAGTCCCAGTTTGATTTAATTGTGCACATGGCCACTAATCTAAAAACACATTCAAGATTATTTTTTAAATATCGAAAAGTGTTCAGACTTCTCAAGGAGACTAAATGCAAAGAAATGTATATATCAATAGCATAGAATTTCAAGATTTTGAAAGGTTTTTTAAGTTGTTACTAATCTGTAACAATTAAGTAACAGTTTCTTATTTCAGATATCAAATAGAACAATTAGGGCTTCCCTGGTGGCGCAGTGGTTGCGCGTCCGCCTGCCGATGCAGGGGAACCGGGTTCGTGCCCCGGTCTGGGAGGATCCCACATGCCGCGGAGCGGCTGGGCCTGCGCGTCCGGAGCCTGTGCTCCGCAACGGGAGAGACCGCAGCAGAGGGAAGCCCGCATACCACAAAAAAAAAAAAAAAAAAAAAAAAATAGAACAATTAATTTTGACTTAAAGGCTTTAAAAAAACATGATCAAGATTATTTTCTTTTACTATACTTACAGAAGGAATGGGAAGACACAAACAATCAGTCACCTGCGAAAGAGAAATTTCAGAGTGAAGATTCCAGATGTGAAAACTAAAATTAGTTTGGAAAGATCTTAGAAGAGCATTTACTCACATTGGTGCTGCAGTTGCATTTTGAAGGTGGATGTTTCTAAAAAAGTACGTGGAGAAACAAGAACCCATGGTGAGTGGTGCATTTTTCATCCTCTTATGTTTCACTTAAATTTTCAATAATTGCCTTTCCCGCTGGTGCCCCCCTCTGCAGCTTACCTGCAGGTTGTTGATGAGGTACTCGACATCCTTGATCCCTGTCAAGGTCAAACACCTCTGGCTGGCCGCAGAGCAGAGAAGCAGGGCAGAGGCAAGGATCACGGCCTGGAGCATCTTGACAAGGGGCTGGAGCTTGGCCTTCAAATGCCTTCAAATCAAGTTGTATTTAAAGCTGCCCTGCAAACATGGAAAAACCCTGACATCAAACTGATACCAATGCCCACTTTTTCTCTGTAAATTTGGGCCACTTGACATTGAAAAAATATTTGTGTGTATATATATCTCAAACTGAGTCACTTGGCAAGGACTATGTTACATTGTCCCACGAAATACCATTCCTCAGAAAAGATGCTTTTCAAAAAGTTGGATATCAAGATGCTGCAGGAAAAGTTAAAGATCTTAAAACAATAATTTTTTTGAAGGCAGAGATTCTGGTTGTGAGAGTGAAAATACTTTCCATGAAAGCCCAGGTCTGTATTTTCCCCTTTTTACTTTATTGGAAATGCTGATATAATAGCCAGTCACTGGTATTCTGACGAAGGGGGGCGGGGAGGATGAGAAATAGTGCAGGAGAGCGGTTCTGTCATCAGGGTTTTTGCACACTCAGTCTCGTCATTGCTACCTCAATCTTACTATACTTTACTCCCAAATCTTAAACTCCTCTTCCATGCTTGGGGCCAGATTCCCTCCATCACACAAATGCATCCTGGAACAAGTGACTGAAGGAGGAAGTCTTCAACTTAAGCCCAAGAATGCAGCAACAGTGCCTGTTAAAACTGGCCTGGAGGATTCCTTAGCGTCTTTAGGGAACTTGCATAGCACTGTGCAACATCCAGTAAGAACTCCGTGCTCAAAATAAGATAATAGTTAACATTTATTGAGTACTTATTACATACCAGTCACAATTCTAAGCACTTTATGGGAATTAAACCATGTAATGTGTGCAGTCATCAAATGAGGTCTGTACTAATTTGTCACCCTCTATTTTTTACGTTTTAAAACGCTGTCTGCACCTTAGCTTCTTGGTTCTTTGGAGAAGCTGTTCTAATCCCTATGAACCAGGAAGCAGTCTTACTGTAGTCCTAAGAAGGAAGTAGTATAATTATCCTCATTATTTTATTTTATAGCGGTGGAAACTGAGGCACAGAGAGGCAAACAATCTGCCCAAAGCCACACAGCCAGAAAGCAACAAAATTTGTATTCAAACCCAGAAGTCTGACTCCCAGGTTCAGTCCTTAATATTCTGGCTTTCCTGCTTCTCTGTGTGTTTTTTGTCTGCCTCTTCCATCAGGATATATACCTCTTGTGGGTCCACTTCACCCCTGTATCCTTAGCACTTGGGAAGGTGCCTGGGGAACAGTGGGCCATCACTAAATCCTTGTTGGGTCAAATCATTCATGTGAAAAGTTTTTGAAATAGTAAGAAATGTGCACATAAACTGAGATTTTATAAGATTTCAGACCTAGTTTCTAGGGTACATATTTGGAGGTGTGTGCGCTTAAGAAAATATATCTTCTACATAATAGAGACTGAAAAGGCACTTTGCTTGGCACTTTGTGCCATAGTGGCCAACGGGGACAAACCAGTAAGATTTCTCACCACTACTCTTACTACTGTAAGAGCGTGTGACATTATTGCTTTTCTCGTTGCACGTTGTTCCTTACGAGCGACGATGGATCATTGGTGTTTGGCAGCTCTATGTGGCCACACTATCTTGGTGGCAAACAAGGTAAAAAGAAATTGGCTTTCTGCTTAATTCCCCAAATCCTCCCGCATCTCTAACTTCCAGGCCTGTCCTCTGCAGGCACTAAGAAGAAGGTTCAAAGGTTTCCCAGCCTATGGCAAACACTTTTATTACTGTGTCCAGTATCTATGCCCTTTCCTTGATGGTAGAACCCTGATTAGTTCAGGGTGGCAATGTGTCCAGCCAAACATTCACTTTTACAGCCTCTCTTGCTGCTATAGGCGACCATGTGACATGTTCTGATCAATACAATGTCTGTATAATTCTTTTGCTTTCTTGGTGGTAGGAGATAAAAGTAGCTGAAACCTGCCCTTACCCCTTATTCCAGTTTGGGCATGGATGTGATGGCAGGAGCTTCAGCAGCAATCTTAGAACCATGAAGGAATGGAAAAGAGAATTGCAGCAATAGCAGCACTAACACTTTACATAAATAGAAAATAATCATAAAAAACAATAAAAATAAAACCATGAAAGCAACACCAGAAAGTAACAATAAGAATAGAAGAGTGATACTAAATTCTAGCTAGATATCACTGCCTACTGAAGACCCTGAGCCTTGAAACTCAGTAAAAATGGAAAGCTGTTATAGAAACGGAAACTACCATGTGCTGGAGAGATGTTAAAAGATATGTGAGGGTCAGATTGAACCTTTTCCCCTGACATCATTGGAAGATTTAAAAGAGACTTGAAAGGACAGTCATCTCACTGTGTGAATCAACATTATTTAATGCTGTGTGTATGAACAATGGAAATCATTCCACACAGCATCAGGTGTGCCTCTCACACTGAGGAAGACCCCTCTTACTGCACAGACAGGGGCTGTACCCAGAAGGACGAATGGATTTGTCCAAAGCCGTATCTCTAGTTAATGGTGGAGGATAGTATAGTGTTGTGATTAAGACCAGGAAGCCTGAGAACAGACTGCCTGGGTTCAGATCTTGCTTCTATTGTTTGTTAGACACATGGCCTTGCTGGATGTCTTGACCTCTCCAAGCTTCCCTCTCCTGACCATAAAACACCGATGAGTGTGGAAAATGGAGATAGGGTTGTCATATAAGGCCTATCTCAGAGAACTCTTGTAAAGATTAAAAGAAATGTTTATGCAGCATGTAATGCAGATTAAGTAGCCTCAGTTTGACATTTGACAGGGCAATGTAGTCTAGCTTAGGGCTCAACAAACTGTAACCTACTTGGCCAGATTCAGTGTAAGCCCTGAAAGCTAAGAATGGTTTTTAATCCTTTCGAAGTGTTATTAAAAAATAATTAACAGATAAAAACAAAGAAGAATGTGTTACAGAGACCATATATAACCTGTGATGTCTAAAATATTGACTATCTGACCCTTTACCAAAAAGGGTAGTTCACATACCGCATCCCTCATTTTCAGAAGATACCATCTGTTATCTCCCACTCCTGGGAAGGGCACAGCTAGGAGCTGGTGGCTCACGTGTCTCTTCTCCCACTGTCCCTTCTGTTATTCAGGTCAGCCCTCCATACAGAGGGGAAGGGAGTGGGGGCCCTGGAATCTTTGGCTGCCTGATTCTCTGCAGTGCTGGAGGCCCATCATTTCCTGCAGCTGTCTGTGGAATGAGCTCGATGGTCCCACGAGCAAAAAATCTTCTCTTGGTGTAGCCATGACCCACCATCAGTGGTATCTAAAGTAGGCCCTGGTTTACTGGGAACAGTAAACAGTAAACAGTAAACAGTTTTGCATATTGAAGTCAGAAGAAAAGTGGGTGGGGCTTCCCTGGTGGCACAGCGGTTGAGAGTCCGCCTGCCGATGCAGGGGACACGGGTTCGTGCCCCAGTCCAGGAAGATCCCACGTGCCGCGGAGTGCTCCGCAACGGGAGAGGCCACAACAGTGAGAGGCCCGCGTACTGCAAAAAAATAAAATAAATTAAAAAAAAAAAAAAAAAAAGAAGAAAAGTGGGTGAACTAACATCCTTTTCTTCCTGGGCCAAATCCTGGCCTGACCAGCTAGCCTTGGGTCACCCACCCTCCTACCTACCCCCTAAGAGCTGGTGCTGGCGAAAGGTGATCAGTGGATATGGGTGCTCCTTGGGCAGGTTATCTAGCCTTTCCAAGCATCAGTATACCATCAACACTCACCCACACAGGAATCTGGGGCAGATCACCTAGGCCTACCTCACGGAGGGATAGGAGTGTTCCATTTGGAATACTTCTTCAGGAATGAGCCACATTTCCATTTGGAAATTTGGTCTGGTCTGATCCAGTCTCTGCTCATACTCTGCTCTCCCCTCACCTACCACCCTCCAGTCAGGTTGGTTTCTTTCTATATCCAGCCTGCAGGCCGTTGCTCTTGCTGAGCTCTGCCTGGAATATTCTTCCTCAGCTCATCCATGTATGGCCCGTTCTCATCCTTCAGGTTTCAACTCAAAAGCCACCTCCTCCACGAAGCCCTCCATGACCATGGTAGTCTTTGCGATCTGCATGATTCTGTCTTAGGGTCTATTCCTCCTTCTGGGCTGTAAGTTCCATGAGAGCCAATACGATGACTGACTCTTGTTCATTTGTATTCCCAGGGTGCAGTCTATATTAAGTATTTAGGAATGACTGGTTAAATGAATGAATGATGAATACATTTAATCTTGTAAAAGCTTATTAAATTTATATTATTTACGAAATGACCAATACATGTTCTCTGTGGACCAGTAACAAAAAAAGAGCAAATATAACATTTTAAAAACCTGAGCCAGGAAAGTGATTCAGCAATGAACAAAATAAACCTTACTGTTCTGTAGTCCCTTGAGAAATTTGAAGTACTTTTTAATCTCTTCTTCTTTTCTATTCTCATTGAACTACATGAGGAAGGCATGTCAGGTGTGGGAACTCCAGCTCTGTAAAGGATGAAACAGAGAGAGAGAGAGAGAGAGAGAGAGAGAGAGAGGTGACTGTTCTTAAGAATTCTTTCCCATCTCCCCACCCACTCAGTTATAAAAAAGAAAAGAATGAAAAGTACTTAAATGGTAGCTCTGCAGTTCAAAACACCATTAAACAGCAGATGTTTATCTACGCAAAGTCTACAACTTTTGAAGTTTAGCTTCTAGGATTTCTTTCAGTATCAAAATGTACGTATGCAAATGATCTCTTACAAAGGAAATACACCAAACTCAGAAATTAATTACTCACCTATTTTATCAAGAAGATCAGAGAGTAAGATGCTTACCAAGTTTTAGCATAGATAACATATTTTACAATAAATGACAAAAGACTATACTCAACCATTAATTTTGTTCTGAAGATAAAGTTTGACATTTTTGTTTTGTGATAAAAACCCATGTGTCATGGATTATTTATCTGGGAATAAAACAATATGGTTACTTGTTCTAGGAAGCCACAGCACAAAATGATACACCCCCAAAAAGGCACTCAGTTTCTAAGTAAAACCCATTCTACTTTTTTCTGTAAACAACCAAGATATAACTAGTTATGAGAATCCTCAAGCACTAATTTCTTAATCAAATAGTTATTTCTAAGTTAGTATTTCCCAATCAAGTGTGATGGGGCAAACCCCACTGGATGTGCTGTCATCCCTTTAGGGGCTTCTCCCCCAAGGAGGTGATTTCTAACTGGGTGACCAGCACCCTCCCCTTGCATCCCTCCCTCCTAAGGAAATTCTGGGTCCCCTGGACGCAGAGCTTACTGCTCCCAGACTGGCCCCTATGCAGTTTCCAGAGCTCCGAGACCAGCATCCTCTCTTCCCTCCCCTCCCCTCTTCTCCTCTGCACTGTTGGTGAATCACAATCCAGGCTATCTTTGTCAATGGGATTTTCACACCCTCCTATCGACACAGCCCATCATTACCTGAAACCTGCCCCTACATTAGTTCAAGACTGTGGGACCCCCTTTGCTGTGGCTAGTTTACCAGTGTCCATCTAATTAAGAAAGGATAAGAACTGTTCTGGATCCCATTGGGGAAGGCACTAGAATTTGTTGAACCCTTACTACATACAAGGTGACATGTTAAGCACTTTATGTATATTATCTGACTCAGGCCTCTTGACAATCTTTATTAGCCCCATTTTATAGATGTGGAAATTGAAGCTCAGAGAGGCTGAGAGTCACCTTAGTCACACAGCTGGCAGTGTGAACTGGATTTATCTGCTTAGCTGGACTCTCCGATTCGTCCCAGTGACATGTCTACTTATATTGGTGCTATTGTACCATGACCTTTCGTTTCTGTGGCTCTTCTGTATATCTAAATATATGGTTGGGAATATCTGCCTGCTTCTTATTACTTGTCATTTTCAAAAGTGCCTTAGATGGCTTCAAACATTTATAGCTCTAGATTGGTTTTAGAATCCTTTTGATAAGTTTTCTCCCCAAAAAAATCAGATTAGGATTTTAATTGGGACTGTGTTCAATATAAACTGAATTTAGGAAAAGATGATGTCTTTGAAATATTGAATCTCTCCATCCAGAATGATGATATGTCTCTATATAGTCAAGCCTTTTTTATTTCCCTTAATTCAATTTTATATTTCTCTTTTCATACAGGTTTTGCAGAGTTTTGTGAAGTTTATTCCTAGGTCTACCTATTTATTCAACAGTATTTATTGAGAACTTATTATATCCTGAGCATTGTTCTGGGCCTCTGGGGATAAAGCAGTGAGCAAAACAAAGTACCTGGTCTTGGGAAGCCTACATTCTAGAAAGCAGAGAAAGACAATAAACAAACAAATATCTTAGTAATATGTCAGGTGGTCATAAGTGCCATGAAGATCAAAAGCAGGTGAGGAAACAGTGAGTGGTAGAAGGTGGGAGTTATGTTCTTTAAGGTGGTCAGTGATTTTGATCAGTATTAAATCTCTGATACGGTGATTTGAGTAGAGGTCCGCAGAAAGTGGGTGAGTGCGTCAGGCAGATATCTTGGAGAATATTTCAGGCAACGAGAATAGAAAGCTCAAGGGCCCTGAGGATAGAGTGTGTCTGCCATGCAGGAGGAACAGCATGGAGGCTAGTGTTTCTATAGCAGAGTGATTGAAGAAAAGAATGGAAACGTTGGGGTCAGAGACGGGGCCATAAAGCAAATCAAATAGAGCATGACAGGCAGTGAGGAGGGCTTGAGATTTTACTCAAAATAAGGTGGGCACCATCGGAGAGCTCTGAGCAGAGGAATAACATGATTTGACCTATATTTTAGGTCATGAAGAATAGCTGCTGCATGGAGAATAGATGGGACACAAGAGTGGAAGACTTGATCGCCTTTTACAGTTAGATCTGATAGGCTGCTATTGAGATGGTCTATATAAGAGCTGTTGGTGGCTTGGACCAAAGTGGTATCAATAGTGGTAGACAGATAATTCAGAATCTGGATGTATTTTTAAAGTAGAGCCAATAGATATGCTGGTGGGCTGGCTAAATGATGAGAGAGAAAGAGAAGAGTCATTAACTGACATAAGGAAGACTGCAGAAGAAACAGGTATTGGAGTGGAGGAGTTGAGATGGGGTGAATTTTGTTCTGGACGTGTTTAGTTTGAGATGCCTATTAAGCATCCAGGGGCCATGTTGAGTAGGTAGTTGGGTAAAAAGGGTAAAGAAAGAGATTAAGTGTGTTCTATTTTAATAGGTATTGAGTGCAGGGTTACATTTTCTAACTGGTTATTGCTAATATTATAGATATGAAGTTAGCTTTTGCTATGTAGCAAAAGACCACAACACCTTAGTGGCATGCCACAATAATCGTTAATTTCACATATATTTATGGGCTTCAGGTGGGCTTGGCTGCACAGCTCTGCTGATCTTGTCTGGGCTCACTTATATATCTGCAGGTTTGCAGTACTTGGTTAATCTAGGTTGGGCCTGCCTTCCACATACCTGAGACCGTTGGGATAATCCCATGTAAAAGTTCTTCTCATGGTAGTGGAAGACATGTAGGAGTAAAGCCCAGTGCTTAGTTTCATCTCAGGCCTCTGCTTGCATCACTTCTGCCTACATGCCAGTACCAAAGCAAGTCATATGGCTGATCAATGAGCGAAGCAGGGCACCTTGCCCATGGTGAGAGGAGATGTAGCAGTTACATGGCAAAGAGCATGGATATGGGGAGGAGGGAGGAACTAGGCCAAATGATGCAATCCAACACAAGAGAAAAATGATTAATGTTTGTATCTTTATCTTATACCCACCAACTACTGAACCCTCTTATTAGTTTTAATGATTTTCAATGGATTCTCTTGGTTTTTTTCCTTAAGTAGATGTTCTCATCTGAAAATAATAATCCTCTATTCTAGGGATCAGCAAATTTTTCTTAAATGTCCAGCTAGTGGATATTTCAGATTTCGTAGGCCATATGGTCTCTGTCCCAACTCTTCAACTCTGTTGCTGTAGCAGGGAAGTAGCTAGAGACATTACATATATTAACGGCTCTGGCTTTGTCCCAATAAAACTTTATTTAAAAATAAACAAGCAGCCAGCCCGTTTTCTGACCCCTACTGCTATAATCAATTTCTTTAGAATACTATGTCTTGTTTCCTTTTGTTGTTGTTATTTCACAGCTAGAATTAAGGAAATGCCATTGTTGTCATAGCAAGCCTCGTGGCCATTTTCTTCACTTTACTGGGAACACTTTCAGTGTTTTCCATTTAAATATCATCTTTGCTATTGATTTCATCATAAAGAATAGTTTTGTACTTCTAGTTTACCAAGTTTTTATTAGAAATGTCTCTCAATTTTACAGAGTGTCTTTTTAAGTTCCTGTCAGGACCGTGAGTTTTATCTTTTCACTTATTCATGTGATAAATTATTTTAATAGATTACCAAATGTTGAATCATCCTTACATTCCTTGAATAAAATCTATTTGGTCATACTACATTACCATTTTATTAACACATTGCTGGATTCAACTTGCTATTCCTTTATTTTGAATTTTTTATTTGTAATGCACACTGGGAGGTCTTCCTAGGCTCAATCAAACATTCAGCTAAATGTGGACTCAGCTAAACATTCAGACTCACAAGACTATCCTAGGTCACACTAAGTAGCTGTCTCCTCCGAAGGGTAGAGGAGGGACATAATTTGCAGGAAGGCAGCATTGGTTGCTTCTCTCCATGGGAGCGGTCATCCAGGAGCCGTTCCTTTAGCCCTCCACATGAGATGGCTCAGGTGTGAAGTAGCAAGACCCCCACTGCAAGGGGATAGGATGGTGGTGGCTTAAAGGCCTTGTGCCCCATAGGAGCCAATATCTCTTGGAAAAGTTCCAATGGGGGGGACTTCCAAGTCCCCTGCATTTAGGGGAGCCCAAGGCTGTGATGTCCCCATGAGGAATTTATAGTTCATTGGTAGTCCTCCCAGTCCAGACACACTTTGCCAATCAGGCCCAGTTGATATTTTACCTTCATCTGGTTTTCAGGGAAACAGAACTAAAAAATTAATGGAAAGGCCAAATTCTCTTTTGGAAGGGGAAACTGTTGTGTTAATACATTACATGCATCATCTACATCCATAAGTTCATTCTTAATTTTTTGTGCTTTCTTTTTCAGGTTTTGGTCAGGATTATGCTATCCTCATAAAGTGCGTTAGGAAGCTTTCCATCTTTCTCTATACTTTGTAAGAGTTTAATCAGCCTGAGAACTTTCAGTGTTCTGTCACGCCTCCATGGAAAGCAGGGGATTTTTCTTGTTCATTTCCACAAACCCAGTGACAACAGTGCTTGGGACACAGCAATTAGATTATTTGCTGTCCTTTCTGTTCTACCTAGACAGCGGTCCTTGGCATTGTTCTGGGTTCCTGTCGTAACTTAAAGGGAAACTTTCACAATGTCTGGAGCTCTTGAGGTCCTGCAAATGAAGGAGGGGATGTCCTCAAATTCCTAGCAGCAGGAACCCACTTAGGTGGCACCAACCTTGACTTCCAAGTGGAATGGTACGTTTACACAAGAAAAAGTAATGGTATCTACATCATAAATCTGAAGAGAACTGGGAGAAGCTTCTGCTGGCAGCTCATGCCATTGTTGCCTTTGAAAATCCTGCTGGTATCCTGTCATATCCTCCAGGACTACTGGCCAGTGGGCTGTGCTGAAGTTTGCTGTAGTCAGTGGGGCCACTCCTATTGCTGGACACTTCACTCCTGGAAACTTCACTAACCAGATCCAGGCAGCCTTCTGGGAACTGCAACTTCCGGTGGTTACTGATCCCAGGGCCTGCCCCACATGTCTCTGGGTAAAGCACACTCTTCTCTGCGCCGTGTGGACGTTGCCGTCTCACACATGGGCAAGGGCGCTCACTCAGTGCATCTGATGTGCTGGATACCGGCCGGGGAAGTTCTGCGCCTGCGCGGCGCCATCTCCCGTGAGCACCCGCGGAAAGTCACCCCTGCTCTACTTCTACGGAGACCCTGAAGAGATGGCAAAGGGAGAGCCGGCTACAGCTGAAAAGGTTGAGAGCACGGAGGAACTTCAGGTTGAACGGACTGCTCCAGCTCCCGAATTTACGGCCCCTCAACTGGAGGTGGCAGGCTGGGCTGCAGGCTTAGGGGCCCTCTGCCCTCTTCGGCGACTCCCCGGTGAAGAAGAGTCAGCCCGCCTCCCAGGACGGCACTGCAGCCAGTGGGTAGGGACATCCGCCAAGTCGCCTTAAGCTGTTCTTCCGCAGACTCTTAAACAGAAAATGCAAATAAGGTTGACGGAAAACAACAGTTTCTTTTTAAAAAAGCATTGCTGAACGAATTAAGTTCTCCTAAGAACTTGTCCATAAAATCTGGTTCTGATGACTTTTGGAGGTTAACTCTGGCATTTTCTGTTTTTTTAAAAAATCTTTTTAGTGCTCTATTAGGTTTTTCACTTCTTGATTTTTTTTTTTTTTAATTGTGCATCTTCCTAGAAGATGATCCCAGATTTTTGCTAACAAAGTAGTGATATTGTGCATTTTGCCCACATTTTCTCTTTGGTGAAACTTGTAGGAAAGTTGTATAGTTGATTATTTTCAGAGAATCAAGTTATGCTTTTATTTATCAATACTGTGTATGATTTTTCTTATTCTAATTTAGCATTTTTGCTAAATTATAAATTATTATTGCCTTTATTAATTCCTTCTTACCTGATTTAGATTATTTTATTGTTCCTCTGCTAGCTCCTTAAGTCACGTTTGCTTCATTTTTCAAACAGACAGTAGCTCCAGTTATTGAGTACACTATTACATGTATTATCTCACTGAATCCTCATAACACCCCATAAGGCCTCATAAGAAGTCTTTTAGTGGTTATGAGCGCAGACTCGAGCTACAGTTGCTGCCATTTGTAACTTGTGCAGGTGACTTCTCTGTGCTCCTATTTCTTCACCTGTAAAATGGGATAATCATATAATCTACATTATAGGCCTTTTAGGGGAGATAAATAAATTCATACACATAAAGCCCCTAGAACCGTGTCTGGCACATAATTTGCACCATGGAAGTAGTTGATATTAGTATTTAAAGGTGAGGAATTGAAGCTTTATAAAGTTAAGTAACTTGCCCAGGATCACATAGTTATTACTAGGTAAGAAGCCAGTCTTTGGAACACAGTCAGCAGCCACAGTAGATTTTGGGGTGGGGTTTGCTTGTTCTTATTAATTTCTTAATAGTCTATAATGTCAGTTTTGTTTTCTTACTTCATGAAGTTTCTGTTGGTTTCTTCCTCTGAATGAAACCTGTTTGTTTCTTCCTATCCACATGATCTTCATCCTTGGAACTCAGAAATTTCACCAGAATTTGTCTAGTTGTGGCTATTCTTTTTACTCCTGACCAGCAAATAGCCCATTTGATCTTAAGATCATAATCTTTCTTCCAGTTAAAATCTTTTCTATTAGTTTTTTGATCACCAATCTTCATTTTTGTCCTCCTATAATTCCTATTGTACATATTTTGAAATGTCTTAAACTTATTTTTCATGCCTTTGTTTTTCCCTTAAATTTCTTACCATTGTTTTTACTCCTGATTTCTGGGGGAACTTTTGGATTGGGTCCTTTAATTCCCTATTCAATTATTTGCAGAATCCAATCTGTTTAACCGCCTCTATTGAGGGTTTTTTCCCCACCAATGAATATTTTAACTTAAAATTTTCAATGTGCATTCCAAATAGTATGTAATAAGCTCATGAAGCCCATCATGCACCATCTTTATAAAAATGATTAATTAAGAATTCCACCAAAGCTTTCATTTCCATTAAAGTTCTTTGACCCTGGATACAGCCATCCAACTTCTCTTTCTCCAAAATCCGATACCCACTGTCAGACCCTAAACCAATTTATTTGGTTCAGGCTCACTCTCCCCCATTCCTTACTTCAGGATCTTTCCATCTTCTTTTTTTTTTTTTTTTTTTTTGCGGTACGCAGGCCTCTCACTGTTGTGGCCTCTCCCGTTGCGGAGCACAGGCTCCGGACGCGCAGGCTCAGCGGCCATGGCTCACGGGCCCAGCCGCTCTGTGGCATGTGGGATCTTCCCGGACCGGGGTCCCCTGCATCGGCAGGCGGACTCTCAACCACTGCGCCACCAGGGAAGCCCTCCATCTTCTTTTTTGATCTTTAATAAAGTTTTAATTTTAGAACAGTTTAAGGTTTACAACACCGTTGTGAATATAGTACAGAAAGTTCTCATATACCCCACATCTAGTTTCCCAAGCTATTAACACTGTACATTTGTTACTTATGTACATGGTACATTTGTTACAATTGATGAACCAATATTGATACATTATTAGTAACTGAAGTCCTTACCTTATTCAGATTTTCTTAGTTTTTCCTTTATGTCCTTGCTCTGTTCCAGGATCCCATCCAGGACACCACATTACGTTTAGTCGTTATGTCTCTTTAGGCTCTCCTTGGCTGTGACCATTTCTCAGACTTTCCTTGTTTTTGATGACTTTTGACAGTTTTGAGGAATACTGGTCAAGCATTTTGTAGAGAATGTCCCTCAGTTGAGATTTGCCTGATGGTTTTCTCATGATTAAACTGAGGTTGTGTGTTTTCGGAGGAAGACCACAGAAGTCAAGTGTTATTTTTGTCACATCATATCAAAGGTACATAAATCAACATGACTTATCCCTACTGATGCTGACCTTGATCATCTGGCTGAGGTAGCATTTGTCAGGTTTCTTACTGTTGATTATTCTTTTCTCCTTTTTCCATACTGTACTCTGTAGAAGGAAGTTACCATACATAGCCCACACATAAGGAGCAGAGAGCTATGTTCCATTTTCTTGAGGGCTGAGTATCTACATAAATTATTTGGGATTCTTTTGCATGGGAGATTTGTCTCCTCATTTATTTATATCAGTGTGGACTCATGAATATTTATTTTACACTTTGGGTTACAATCCAATACTGCCTTATTTATTTTGTTGCTCAAATTGTTCCAGCTTTAGCCACTTTGGAGATGTTTAAATTGTCTTCTGGGTCCCTTTTGACCCTATAATTGTGGCTTTTTTCGTTTTTTGAGCACTGTATTACTTTCTGGTACTATAAGATATTCCAGGCTCATCTTGTCTATTTGCTTCCCCAGTCCTAGAATCAGCCATTTCTCCAAAGAGTGCGGATTTCTTTTATTGGGGAATGGTATTAGAAAGCAAGATGGAAGTTAGCTGTGTTCATTGCTGCTGGGGTTTTGTTTTTTTCTTTTCAGTTGTGCAATTGTATTTTTTATCTTCAAGAATCGTTACATATTATTTGCTTTCCTAACAGCCTGCTCTTGCTTTATTGATACAATGTAAGAATAAGAATTGTTAAAAATATATACACAGGAAGTGGGGGAGGGAGAAGCTCTTTTATTAAGCGCCTTTCATTCAGTATTATTTACTCTGAATGTTCCATTTAAACCGCTGAGCATTTTTATATATTTGGTAATTTTTTGCTCTGCTGATGCTTATGGACGGTTGTTCAGAAAGATAATCAGGACGGGCAGCTGAGATGGGTCCCAACAGAGACTATGTAAGCCAATGTAATTTCTTTCAGTCCTTAACAAACATAGAAGACAAATTTAGATGTATAATTTTTTCTTTAGCAGCTTAGAGATTGAATAGTTTGTTCAGGACAGGGATGGTGCTGTAAGCAGTGCTAAGCTGCTTGGGTGGAATTTCATGTTAGCTCAAGAGCAAGGTCTCCTTCTTGTCTTGGAAGTTGGACATCAGCTAGCACAGAGCCTCCCTCTAGGTGACACCTTGGCCATCACAGAGTCTTCCTCCACCCAGAGGACAAGCCCTGTCCTCAGCAGCCTCAAGGATGCAGATTTTAAGCAAGGTTACTGGATTCCACTCCCCTTGGTCTCTAGCACCTGCTCTAGGTACTTTAGGTAAAAGACTCAAAACAAAAATATATTGAACTTTGTCTCTGCTCACGCCTTTTTTTTTTTAAAACATCTTTATTGGAGTATAATTGCTTTACAATAGTGTGTTAGTTTCTGCTTTATAACAAAGTGAATCAGCTATATATCCGCATATCTCCTCCCTCTTACGTCTCCCTCCCACCCTCCCTATCCCACCCCTTTAGGTGGTCACAAAGCACTGAGCTGATCTCCCTGTGCTATGCGGCTGCTTCCTACCAGCTATCTGTTTTACATTTGGTAGTGTGTATATGTCCATGCCACTCTCTCATTTCATCCCAGCTTACCCTTCCCCCTCCCCGTGTCCTGAAGTCCATTCTCTACTTCTGCGTCTCTATTCCTGTCTTGCCCCTAGGTTCGTCAGAACCTTTTTTTATTTTTTTAGATTGCATATTTATGTGTTAGCATACAGTATTTGTTTTTCTCTTTCTGACTTACTTCACTCTGTATGACAGACTCTAGGTCCATCCACCTCAACATGACTCTTTTTGAATTATGGTTTTCTCAGGGTATATGCCCAGTAGTGTGATTGCTGGGTCATATGGTAATTCTATTTTTAGTTTTTTAAGGAACCTCTGTACTGTTCTCCATAGTGGCTGTATCAATTTACATTCCCACCAACAGTCTGCTCGCTTCTTTTATAGTAACCTGCTCTATCTCTAGCTCCCTGAGGGAGTATAATGGCAATCCCTTCAGTTACCCCAGGTGAACATCCTCTCATGGTGGGATGTCTGACCAGCCCTCCCTTACTCCACTCCTACCTGGGCCATTCCAACTGAAACCTCATAAAATGACAAGGTTGGCATATTGGTTATTTCCTGCTGTGTAACAAATTACTCCAAAACTTAGCAGCTTAAAACAACACACATTTATTATCTCACAGTTTCCGTCTGTCAGGAATCTGGGCATGGCTTAGCTGCGTCCCCTACTTCAAAGTCTCTCACAAGGTTGCAATCAAATGTCAACAAAGGCTGTGTGGTCTCGTCCAAAGGCTCAGTTGGGGGAAGGATCTGCTTTCAAACCCACATGGTTTGGGCAGGAATCAGTTCCTCTGCTTGGACTGAGGACTTTGTTTCCTCTCTTGTTGGAGGCTGCTGTCAGTTCCTTGTCACATGGGTCTCTCCGGTATAGCAGCTGGCTTCACCAAAGTGACCAATAGAGAGCATCTGCTAAAAAAACAAAAGTCACGATCTTTTATAACCTAATCACAGAAATGACACCCCATCACTAGGTCCAGCTCTCACTCAAGGGGAAAGGATTATACAAAAACACAAATACCAGGAGATGGGGATCATTGGGGTCATCTTAGAAGTTAGCCTACCACATGTAAGGATGGACCCTACTCCAGTCTCCAGTTGGGATACATAATTTTTTATCTGGTATGGTTGGCTTGTTTCTGTGGGACTCTGGGAAAGAATGCACATTAAAAAAGTGGGCTTAAAACATTTATCTTAGTCCTGGATATGATGAACTTTATTTTTTATATGCTGAGTTTGAAATTATGGAAAGAGCTTCGGGTGAAAATTTTCATTCTGTTGTTCACTTAACAATAATTCTTTTAGCATTTTCTGTAAGCCAGCTTTTAATTTAGATATTCTGTGTACATTATCTCGCTTTAAACCTCACACCAATTGTTTGTGGAAGGCATTACTACCTGGAATTTTGGGGTGAGAAAGTTGAGGTATAGAGAATTGATGTAACTTTCCAATGTCTGGGCATCCCAATACCCTAAGCAGCTCCATCCCAGCCCCAGGACTGGCTGACTCATCCAGCTGCAGTCTCCATCTCAAAGGGGACAGGGCTCTGTGTATCAGCACTTGAGGACTGTAGTAGAATCTGCTTCCTATGCACCTCTTTCAGATCTGTTAACTCTATGTAATTGGCCCCATATACAAACGATTGGCCTCTGTCTCAGTTTCCACGTCTCTATCCTGCTCCCTTGGATGGAATGCATCCAAATGACTGTCTCCTTGGTTCCTGACTCAGTCTCCTCATAATCATGGCAAACCCTGCTCCTCCTCCACGGCTAGTGACAGGTCCTAGAAACCCAGCCCAGCTTAGAGGGCAGGTTTCTCACTACACACCCCACAACCCACTGGATTACTTAGACCTCCAGTGTCCCTAAGCTAGTGAGAGCCAGAGCCAGGATTCAACCCATGCTCTGTGTATTATCTCATTCTGTCTCTCAGGTTGACCATTAAAGTAAACAATTCAAACTCAATCACTGTTTGTATTGTTCTTTCCATAGTCTAGATAGTATTAACTTGATTAAATAGGTAAAATGGAATAGAGGAACTTAATAAAACTGCTACTGTGGCCACAGTCACAATTACAAGTGAAGGTCAGGGTAGGGGTAGCGGGCACCATGAACTCAGAGCAATGGTGGGGAGAAGCATCAGGCCACAGGCACCATGCACATCCCAGGGGTTTATTTCACGGCTCCTTTTGGTGGAAAAAAAGGCACCATCTCTGGCTGCATTTCTGCTGTTTCCAGAATGCCTGGGACACCAAGCATGGGATCCAGCAGAGGCCTCACCCACAAAACCACGTGCTTTAGTGTCTGCCTAAAAGAATGAAAGACTAATGTGTTTTCCAAGTTGATTTCAGAAAAAGATAAGCAAAGCAAAGAAAGAAAGTCACCTTGTTCTTCATGACGCTGCATAAGAGGCAGACTGGAGATCCTGTGCGGTACCTCTAAAAGTTCTCAGTAGGGGCAGGGGATCTCCAATAGCCAGTGTTCACTTCAGTCATCCTGATGGGGTTTCAGTTTGGCTCAAAGAGTGCAGAAATTGCTAAATCGGGTATCATCTTAGTTAACAATGGTTACACGATTTTATGAAGTTTTGCTACTAATGGTCCTTTTAGATAAGGTATTTGTTTTATTCATTCCAACTTGTCCTTATTATCCGTCTAAGGAAGAACTGGGGGTCTGAGGTAGGATCAGGGTCAGTATCAGAGTGTGGGTAGGGTCTTTTTATAGGCTTGTCCCCCTGGGAATGTTTGATTCAGTTGCACACTCCCTTTTTCTGGAAGCTTGCTCCTCTTGTGGCCCCAGTGACAGCACATGCTCTTAACTTTCTTCTACCTCATGCACTACCTCTCAGTGTCCTTTGCTGGCTCCTGGCCCCATCCAGCCTCTCTGTACTAGATTGCCCCAGCACTCGGTTCTGGGCTCTCAGCGCTTTTCTACATGACTTAGATGCTCTCCTTCATTCCTGGCTTTACCCCATCCACATGCTGGTTTCTCTCAGTTGTATCTCCAGCACTGGCAGTTTCAGTGAGCTCTACACTTGTGTTACAAGTGTAATATATTTAAATATGTCTAGATTGCATTTCCCTCTGAATAATCATACCAGCATTTCCCATAATCCCTTGGCCATAGCAGTGTGACTGGAAAGAATTTTTGTATCCTTCAATTATATTAGAATTCTGTATATAGGGAGAAGATTCTCCCTGCCCCCACCCCATCTGTGCTGTCTGGGCTGTGATGCTTGCTTCCCAGGGCAGGAGAAGAATGGACCAGGATGAATGAAAGTTGGAAGCCCACCTCTTCTGGTACCAAGGGCTTGTTGGGAAAAGAAGGTGGGGCAGAAGAGGCAGACAATGAGAGTTTTTGTTCAGTCTACTTTGGAGGCTAAGAGAGGAGATCGTCTCCCATCTGGGCCTGATGCCAGCTTGGGTGATGGGAGGCAGATGGTGGACAAACATATCAGAGTGAAATCAGTGGTATGGCATGGTCAGGCAGAGACAGGGCTGGGTGGTCACTCTCTAAAGCTATCCTCATTTCCCATGTGATGAGGATGGGACTCAGAAATGCCCACATATTCCTAAAGTGTCCGTGGACCATGGTTGGGTAGAGAGCTAGTAAACATTCATAGGGCCCCAGTGTGGTTCGGGTCAGGAGCTGGCTGGAGAATATGGCAGGCACCCAGAGGGCTGTACAGAGCCAGCTGACAAGAGGCTGAATCACCCAGGGAGTCCCAGAGCCTTAACCGAGCTCTCACCAGCCATAGGCTGCCAGTTTCAGCAGTGAACACCAGCAGGGCAAGCAGTGACCAGGGCCATGCAAACAAGGTGCACTGCTGCAGAATCCAGAGGCGGTAGAGGACACCAAAAGGAACAAAGACTCCTGCCAGGCACTGCTGGGAGTGCACCATGGGTGCCCACCATCCTGGGGGAGAGAGGAGTGATGGGATGGAAATCTGAGAGATTGAACCTGTTTAAATTCTTCCCTCAGTTGAAGAATAGCAGACTGGGCTGACTCTAGTTCTCTTCCTCCACCTGCCCCCATCCCTCAGTGGGTCAGGAATCTCGAGGAAGATGTAAGAGGCTATGATCTCTTCACACTTCTGAGTTATACTTAATAGAATAAAAAATGTCCTCAACTCATATGTCTGACTGTTTGACACCTAACATGCATCTTAGGCTAACTTTGCCGAAATTGAATTCTTGACCCCCTCTCCTAAAAATAACCTAGCCCACTCCCCGATTTCCCTCCCTCAGTCAGTGACAGCACCATACCCCATGGGTTTAAGGAGCAGCATTGATTTCTGCTTTCCCCTCTCCTCTCACATCTAATCCCTCAGTAAGTCCTTCCAGCTCTTCATCCAGGCATATCCTAAACCCACTTCTTTCTTTCTCCACCATAACTATTATCCCTACAAAGATTATTTCAATGTCTTCCCCCGTGTTCGCACTCCTGAGGCTACTTCCTGCCCATATGGTGCATTATGTGTGATAGAAAAATATACGCCTTTCTCCAGGTGAACGTAGGCCCATGCTGGACACGGGGCTTGGTGAGTCGTGCAAAAGCTGGATTTCAAGCCCACTCACCTACTCTGCCTGCCTTCCTTGCGTAGGATCCAACCTACATAAACAGAACCAGCACCCCTCCTCGCTCCTAAGCTTCTCCCCATGGTCCATTACCCACCAGCTGCCAGAGGGATCTTTTAAAAACATGAATCAGATATCACTGCCCTGGAAGACCCTCACTGTCTTCCCCAAACCCTTAGCACAGAGTTTCAGCTCCCCCCACCACCTGCTGCCCCGTGACCCACGGTGTCCTGCATGCTGGGACCCCTGCTTCCTTCTTCAGCCTCATCACGCTCACTCGTGGTCACTCTCTCTCTTTCCCTCCTGCATGAAGCCAGTCCATTCTTTGTGCTCCTGATGTTCCCTCATGCTGGGAAATGCAGGCTGGCTCCTTCATGTCATCCAGGTTCAAGCTCAAATGTCACCTCCTCAGTAAGGATTTTTCTAAATGCCCCTATTCATATTGCCCTCCTCCCACACCCTTTATCATATTACCTGTTTTGTTTTCTTGAAAGCATTTACCAACCTCTAAAATCATCTTTTTAATGAAAACATTTCCTCTCTCTCTCTCAAGAATAAAAGTTCCAAAAGCAGGGACCATTTCTGTCTGGTCCACCTCTGTTTTCAGAGTCTTGAACAATGAACAGCACATATTTGTTGAATGAACACTTGAATTAAAGAATGAATGGTGAAGATGCATGTGGTGCTATTGTAGATGTTTCATAAAAAGACTGCACTGCTGACCGGCAAAGTCAAGTCTTTAGTGTTTCTTTGAGAGACAGTGACGTGGCCCTCGACACACACAGGGGGAAGAATAAGCACAAGAAACCAGTAAGCAGTTTGCGGGACAGTGAACCATATACACTCATAAGTTTCTCAATAATAAATGACATGGCAAGTTGATATCAGTGCCACTGGCGAATCTTAACAAAAGTCATGCTTATGTAAAGTTTTATCAGTATTTCAAAAGTTCAGAAATAATTATTATAATGTACTCTACTTGGAATATAAGACCGTTGATGGAAACTATTGATGTCTAGATTACCATATGAGTTAAGGCAAAGATTTCTTACCTAAAGAAAAACTTATTTTAACAAATAATTCACATAGTATATTCTATTTTGCTAATTTGATGAGGGTGAGAGTGAAATCTCCCCACCCTTTTTATAATGTCTGAATTATATAACATGGTAAAAGATGCCCTTCAGTTCTGTGTTTATGATATTAAGGAATCTTTTGGGGTGTTGTCTTTCATTACTGAATTTAAAACTAGAAAAGAGCAAGTTTGAAAGTGTCTGGGTACTTTTACAAAGTCATGCAAAACCAATTCTCCTGATGACCATCTTATTTTCTGACTCTGAAACTTATTTTTTCACCTTTTGTCTTCATCCTGGTTGTGGTTTAAAAAGTCTGATGACAAAGAATGATAATAACACATACTAAACAATAATTCAAAGAGAATAATCTTAACATCTATTCATCATCAAGTGCTCAAGTTTTCTAAAACATTATTCATTGTGTTACTAAATCCAGGAACCGCCCATTTTCACACAGTTTATTCTACATCCCTTGTAAATGAATATTACTACTTGTGACTGAGCCCTGTCATAACCAGTTCATGGAACTACTACAATTAGGGCATTTATCAAGAGTCACCATCTTCTGTTACCTTATTTGTTCCTAATGTTCAGTCCTCCAAAGATGGGCTTGTCGTCTGAGGCTCTGACTTGAGGTTTCTCTTCTCACAGTTTCTTCTGTTCAATTTAGGAGAAGCAGTAGTGGCATAGCAGACTAGGTTTCATGGCATTTATTGAGATTACTGTAAGATACTAGTTATTAATATACGCTCTGTTGAACAGTAGAAAGAACAATTGATTTTTACTTGAAACCCACTCTACTTTTCTTCTTCTTTCCTCTTTCTCCCCCTCATTGCCTGCTTTCCTCCCTCCCTCCCTCCCTCCCTCCCTCCCTTCCTTCCTTCCTTCCTTCCTTCCTCTGTATACTGAGTTTCAACTATGCATTAAACCCAGTGTGAAGTAACTACACATGAACACATTTATAAAAGACCTTATTCTGTGCCTGGAACACAGGAGATGTTCCATTGGCAAAAGAACAGAATCAAGTACATGGTTTCTACCTTTGATCCTGGCATGATCGAATCTTTTATTTGGAGTTACCTAGGCACAAATCAATTAGTTTAAATTCTCTTATCATATCACAGAATCTTTGGCAAATGATCCTTCATCTTTTGCTTAAATAAATGAATTTTGCCATGATGCAGTATGGTATGGAAAAAGACCTGTACTTCATTTAGAAAGTGTTGAATAATTCACAAGATAGAGTATATAAAGCACTGTGCAGTAGAAAATGTGTTGGAATGGAAATCAATAGATCTGATTTCAAGTCCAAATATCGTCCCCAGTGTGCTGTGTAACCTTGAGTCTATCACTCCCCTGTGTGAACCCCAGTTTCCCCATTTGAAAAATTAGAGGATGTATTACTCAGGATTCTTCTAATCAAAAGTGACAGAAATCCAGCTAAAGCTAATTCAGGCAAAAAAGAGAATTTTTCAAGTCAAACATCTTCAGGCGTGGCTGAATCCGGGAATCAGACAGCATTGTTGGAACACTGACCTTCTCTCTGCTCTGCTTATCTCTGTGTTGGCCTTACCTCTTCTCCTGCAGATGGACTTCCACTATGGGCTCAAAGGAAGGAGCCACTGTAACCTCACGTTTGCACCATCCCAACTTATTAACTCTAGAGGAAAGGACTCCTATTTCCCAAGATCTGTATACCAATCTGAGGAAATCTGAGAATGGTCTGCTTTGGTCACATGGCTATCCTTTGGCCCTATTTCTGTTGCTAAGGGGAGTAGGTACTATCCTTGTTCGTGTACAGATCACATGTCTACCACTGAAATTGGTTTTGGGGAGGGATCTTCTTGGTTGCCACCTGGTGTCCGTTTTCTGGCCACAGAAAAGAGCTGGAAAGACTTGGAATGGCACAAGTGTGCTCTCAGCCTTCCCAGGCAACTTGTTTCTCGAAGCCTCTGATAGATGAGGAGACACTGAACCAGAGAGACATTTCTCCTTTAAAGTAAAACTATGGCCCATTTGCTTTGCTCATTTCTCTGCCCTGTCCTAGTGGATGGTAGTAAGTTTGGTTGCTTACTCGGAGGGTTTCTGTTTCCCAAAGAGATGAGGTACTCGCCAAAAGTGAAATGGCTAGACTGCGATGAAGTCTGGGCTAAAACTCATACCTACCTTCTCCCGTCCAGTGTCCTCGCCACACCACCATGTTTTTTCTTTGCTCAAGCAGGTAATACTGATTTACCACTTGGTGCCTGAGGTCATGGGCTACTCTAGTTTGGAGGCAGTTGACAAGTTAATTCCTCCTGGGCCCAACTTGAAAATCTTCTTATTAGTTTATATGATTTGCATTCCTAGAACACAGGCATTTTTGGAGCATCCTGGTTGAGAAGCTCAATCAAATATCACTGCTTTTGACTAAGAAGATGTATAGAATGAATGACTATGTTGAATTACAGGACCTTTTGCAAGAAATCCAGTCAGTCATTTCCAAGCACACACAAAAGCAAGACATGGAATGTGCAGTGAAGGGCTCAGAGGACAGCAGTTAACGTTTAGGAACCTCAATTTCCTCACCTGTAAAATAGGGGAGTTACACTAAATGACTTCTAAGTTCCTCCAGAAGTCTGTGACTATATGATTCAAGGCCTGTTGGAGTCTCTTTCAGACTTTAGACCCATGGGGCAGAGTTTATTTTAATAACTAGAGCAGCTGTGTGCTGGAGATGCTTGGGGTGCTGGGGTTGTGAGTGTTTGGCCTACTTGACTCTATCTCCAGGGCATTGGCAGTCAAAGTCCTGCCCCCAAACACAGAGGCCTGGCTTGTTGATTCCTGAAACGTCACCACTGGCACTTCATTCATTTTATTTCTGGCTTTGATCTCTCCAAAAGGACATATAACAACTTTGGAAGAGGCAGCTTATTTAAGCTGTAATCAGAGGCTTTCCTGTGTGCTAGTTTTGAAAGTAAGAAGAGTGAGCGTTCCGGGCATGAGAAGAGGGGATTTAAGGTGATGAGGGGCATGCCATTAGGAGACCAGGGCACCAAAGCCACACTCTAAACATTTGACAGCTTTGTAGGGCTCAGTCTCATAAAGGACACTTGTCTTTAGATTGTAAGTGTGGTCAACACAGAGCATATGTGTCACTCACACTTTGACCTCAGGAAAACACTTCTGGTTAAGAAAAAAGTGCCAAGAGTGAACCCCTCTTCCTTCGCCAAGCCTTCTCTGAGCAATCTGCTCAAATACGATGTGGTAAGAAGATAGGAAGAACCAAGTGAAATTAACTGAGGTCACTGGCTGGCCCAGGGTCGCCAAGGCACTCTGTTGATAGTCAACATGTCATTTCACTTTTTTCTCATGCTAATAAGCAAGGCAACAATAGACTTTCTAAGGCTTAAATGACATATGTCAGCCTGCTGCTTGGGCTCCTTTTTCATTTTCTGTTCTATTACAAAGGTGTCAAAAGCCAGTGAGATCTTGAATCTATTAGGCCTTCTACTGCTACCTGATGTTTAAAGTGATGTATAAGTACATGTAATTATGGTACTCTTTTTTAAAACACATTTTAAGATGTTCAAATGAAAAGTATTATTTAATACTTAATTTCTAAAAAATATAAAATGTGTAATGATTATATGCTGTCCTTAGCCTAAAATGAGAAGTTCTGTCTGTAATTCTGTCTTAATACTTGGTGCTGTTTTTTCTTGGAGTAGGGGTGGGGGAGTGGTAGTGACAGGTTATACCAACCTATCTATATATAGGCTTGCTCTGTCTATCCATCCATCTATCCATCTTCTGTCTACTGGAACAATTTTGTGAGATGACAAGACATTCATTTACTCATGCCCTTTACAATTATGCTTTGAGTACTTACTGTGTGCCAGGCACTATTCTAAGTAGTGAGGATACAGCAGTGAATAAAACAGGCAAAAATCCCTGCCTGCCTGGAGCTTACATTTTAGTGGGGGCAGTCGATAAGCAGAACATATAGTATATTACACAGTGGTTAGTACTAAGGAGAAAATAAAGCGGGTGACATTTGAGTAAAGCCTTGAAGGAGAAGAGGGAGTAAGCCCTGTGGATATCTATGGGAAGCGCATTCTAGATAGAGGGCAAAGTGAATAGCAAAGGCCCTGAGGCAAGAGTATACTGGGAGGGTTTGAGGAACAGAGAGTAGAGTGAAGGACAGACAAGGGAGGAGGTAGTAGATGAAGTCAAAGGGATGGGGTGGCAGACAGCGGACTGCAGGGAGGCTTCTTAGGTCCTTATAAGGACTGCCTTTTACTCTGAGTGGAAGGACACCATTAGAGGGTTTCAAGCAGAGGAGTGACATGGCTGACCTGACATTCTCATAGGAGTCCTCTGGCTACCGCATTAAGAATACATCGTAGCAGCAAGAGCAGAGGCAGGGAGGCCATTAGGGGCCACCGAATACTCAGGAGAGATGGTGGTGGCTTGGATCAGGATTGTGGCAGTCAAGGTGAGGAGAGGTATTCAGATTCTGGACATGTTTTGAAGTTAGAGCTAAGATTTGTTGACAGATTTTACGGAAAGAAAAGAGAGAATTCTAAAGTTTTGGGCCTTAACTGAAAACATGGTGTTGCTATTTACTGAGATAGGAAAACAGCAAGAGAAGCAGGTTTTGAAGAAGAGGATCTAGAAGTCACTCTGGGCACAGATTTGAGATGACTATCGGAAATCCAAGTCCAAGAGAGAACTGGATATAAAAGTCTCGGGTTCAAGAGAGAGGGGAGGACCGGAGATCTAGACATGGGAGTCAATAACATGTAGATTGAGCTTAAAGTCAGGAGAAAGGGTGACGTCACCAAGAGAATCAGCATAAATAGAGGAAAAAGTGCTCCCAGAACTGAGCTGGGGCAGAGGTCGAGGAGCTGGGAGAGGGGGCAGCCAAGGAGAGGAGTGGCCATGTTAATGCAAGTTCACGTGCCCCACACACAGTGAGGCCAGGCAAACTGAAACGTTGGAGTTTGGAGCAGAGAAAGGCTTATCGCAAGCCCATGCAAGGAGAGGAGGTGGCTCACGCCCTGAAACGCCCCGAGCTCCCCGAAGGGTCAGCAAAGCATTTTTAAAGGCCAGGAGATGGAGGGTGGGGGTCACAGGTTAAGTGATCAGCTTGTGCACAGTTCTCTCATTGGCTGATGGTGAGGCAGCAGGGTGCTGTCAGAGGGGTTAACATTATCAGTGCTTAGGCTCCAGAAGGCCTGGGGCTATGTGCTCTGGTCTCCAAGTAGTTCTTTCATTTGGCGGTGGTGGTGTGGGGTTTCACATCCACAAAACAACTCAGGAAATTTGCATCAAATACTGTTATCTAGGCACTTCAGAGAGGAGCTAAAGCAAAGGATATGGGGGAAGGCCTGTCCCGGGAAGGCCCCATAGGGTCCTGCTCCGTTACAGCCAGAGGAACCAAGGGAAAACCAGAGACTGCATCCATAGTCTTTGCCATGGAATAGGACATAATTAAATAGTGTACTCAAAACATCATTATACGTTATTATCCTATATTTAGAAAAGTGTCTGTGATTTGGGCTGGGAGTAGGACAAACCAAAGCTAAAAGAACAGGCTAATGTGATGTCTTCTGGTCAGAGAAAGGTGACGCCTTCCCATCATGTTTCCTGCTTTACAAGAGGCTGCATACCAAAGTTTAAAATTTGAAGCATTTGTTTTAAAAACTATTTGGGGATTTTTTTTTTCTGCGTAATTCAGGAGTAAAGTCATTATAATTCTCAACATATTTCTATGGAATATTAGCCAAAAATTTTAAAGTTAAATTTAGGCTATTTGAAAATAGGTTTTATACAATATCCAGAATATAGGGCAATCTGAGTTTGTGAAAAGGAACTTTTACCCAAATCCTTTCCCTTTTATGGATAATGTTCTAACTCTGTGTTGAGAACATTTAGGAAAAGTGCTAGGGATGCCATGAATATTGCATAAGAAATGCTGTGATTTATTAACTAATGTTTTAACATAATTTTCTAGGTAGTTAATTCAAGGAAATGCAACTGAATTATACTCAGAAGTCAGTGAAGTAGTTGTACATCACCACCATCACCTGTCAAAGGTAACCTATATATGGCATTCTACAAGCTTGATATTTGTTAATTTTTCTGGATTCAAAATGAAAACTGTTCCAAAGGGAAATACATCAATACAATAAGAGTTTGACTCAGTTCTCCTCTGAAGTACCCATACAATTTTTCTGCTAGAAAGAACGAGTCACTTTCAGGATATGATTCAACAGCAACTTGCTCTTAATGAAACACTTCATTCAATAGTGGATGCTGTCATGATTTCCTTTCAAAGATTTGAAAAGTTCCCTAAAGGCAAGAAGGTGTGATCGATGTTGATAAAGGAATATGAGTAACAGAATTTTCTCTGAAGAGAAAACGTCTTTTATTAAACATAAGGGCAAAAATGCTCAACAAGGATTTGAGGATCTAAAATATACTCTTTTTCACTATGATTTGACCCAAACTGAATACATATTCTGTGAATCACCATCAAGGGAAGAAAATAGCTCCAATTCTCACACATGAGATCTGCTCCCCGCTTCTGGAAGAAAATCGTTCCCCCTAAGCCCAAAGCTTTGTGCCTTCTCAAAAGCCTGGACTCCTCCTCAGAGACCATCTCAGAGCGCACACCACGCCACGTGCTGGGTACGCATGTGGTCCGGAAAGTGGTTTCACTTAGATTTTTATTTGACATGTTTTGCACACCTCACCCCATTTTTATAAGGCTCAAATAAGAATACTTAATTGAAAGATTTAAAGATGTAACTGTCTCTCTAAGTGTTGAGCTTTATAATTTTACTCAACAGGGGGAGTCCACACAGGGAAATGTAAAAACCAGACATGCTGTGTTCTGTTTGAATGTCAACTGATGCAGTAGTTTAATTAATACCACCATCTAGGAGCCTTGGTGGTAGGTGTGTGATCAGCAGTGACGTGAGCAGTAGTGAACATTATTGTCATGAGCATCTGGCTGTGTTGCACAGATGACTGTGTGGCTCAGTTTGTTCTTGCTGTGTTCTCTGTCCTGCACTGGTTACCATCGGTGTTGACTGGTGAACTCTGTTGATGTCTGTGAGCCTGTTTTTTCAGTGTCTCCTTATTACCTTGGTAACAAAGAGCTGCCCTATTTCTGTTTGGGTACTTGATTGGTGTGTTCGCTGCCAGTGTACTGCTATGCTGTAGCATTTAAAATATTACTTCCCCTAAATATTATAGTATTTTTTTCTATTTCCTCTGACAATTGTTCTACTTTTATGATCTAATGTAATTGACTGGCAATATAGTATATCCCTTATGATAATGAATAATAGTCATTTTTTTTTTTTAAAAAAACCTACTTTGGGGCATTTTCTTTTTTGTTGTTGTTTCTTTAAAATTTATTTATTTTTTTTTGGCTGTGTTGGGTCTTCGTTTCTGTGCGAGCGCTTTCTCCAGTTGCGGAGAGCGGGGGCTACTCTTCATCGCCGTGCGCTGGCCTCTCACTATCCCGGCCTCTCTTGTTGCGGAGCACAGGCTCCAGACGCGCAGGCTCAGTAGTTGTGGCTCACAGGCCTAGTTGCTCCGCATGTGGGCTCTTCCCAGACCAGGGCTCGAACCCGTGTCCCCTGCATTGGCAGGCAGATTCTCAACCACTGAGCCACCAGGGAGGGAAGCCCCTGCAGCATTTTCTTTTTAAAACGAGTAAGTCAGATTAAACTATTGTGTAGTTAATTTCCAATCTTAAGATGTGTTGTTTTTCAAAGATTTTAAATTAACATCGGAAAACGTCATAAACAAGAAAATTTAATACATTGAAAGTGTTTACTGCTCTATATAAGGAAATTATTTCAGCGTTAAATTTTTCCTCTTGTTAAAAAAGCTAAGACATTTTCATTCTTGCTAATGACTACTTTTTGAAATGCTCTAGAAATGGCTGATCACCAGGACAGCTATAAAACATGAACCACTAACCTACTTTTATCAAATGATTTGAAATGGCTGACCCTGTTTCTCTCTATAATCCCGGATTAGTGCTGACAATCAAATTAATAATATACATTTTGCCTTTCACAAATAAAGTGACTGCAGAAAATTATCTCCAAATTAACAAAGTATTTCTATGAAATGTTTAGTTAAACATAGCAATAAATTAGTTTCTTTTTAAAACAAAGTATATTTGCAGAATCATTTACTTGAGTTACAGCTTGTAAAACCAGGTAATCTACAAAGTTGAACATAATTCCAAGTTATACTTTATTTTAAAGACTTTGCATTATAAAAGCTTGACTAGAAAAGCATTCGTGAAAAGCAACAGGTTCAAAATCATTTTTCTTCTCTGTTTTAAGAAATGATAAGTTCATTGGGGCTTCCCTGGTGGCGCGGTGGGTGAGAGTCCGCCTGCCGATGCAGGGGACACGGATTCGTGCCCCGGTCCGGGAGGATCCCACGTGCCGCGGAGCGGCTGGGCCCGTGAGCCATGGCCGCTGAGCCTGCGCGTCAGGGGCCTGTTC
>NC_041221.1:132439769-132455362 GCF_002837175.3 Physeter macrocephalus
ACAGTGAGAGGCCCGCGTACCACAAAAAAAAAAAAAAAAAAAAAAAGAAATGATAAGTTCAGATCCATAAGATGGTACAAAACAAGGCTACCTTACAGCAGATAGGACATGGTGTTTATGAAATCTTGAGCTCCATGCAATCCCCTTGATTTTATTCACTTTTCAAAACAGGATAGTGGCTTTGAATCACTATTGTCAGTGATGACTCACCCTGACCCATTTAGAAATGCTCATTTCATAATTCCCTCTTTTTACAGGGGCTTCATACTGTGTTTGAATACAGTAAAAACAGCGGCAAGTTCTTCCACATTTAGGGACACACTAACTGGCATTTCTGATTTTAAAATTAAAAGCCTTAATTTTTACTTTACTAATTTCCTTTGGGGAAAGCTTAATCTAAAGGAATATGAAGTGAAATCAAAAAGTCTTAACCTATTTAGAAAATAGCTTAAAAAAAGAAAGAAAATAGCTTATATATCTTTTTAAATATTAAAAACCAAGTTCTTAAAAGGAAGGTAGGATAGACCTTCAGAGCATAATTCTGTGGATTTTAGGGTTCAGTTGGGACAAACTGTAACAAAAACAACTTTTAGAGGGTCTTTTTATATAGGTAATGTGTTTGGCAAATGTGACATTGTTTCTTCCCATCACACTACCAAAAATAAAGACTTTTTATTCAGTAGCAACTATTACTGATATAATTCAAATGTATTTCTCTTTCCAGTAGGATACAGAGACAATTTAATTGCAGAGTTCTGAAATGATGTTGAATCAAATATGATTTAACCCCTGTGTAGTACAGAATTATCCTTACCTGAAGAGAGGTCTCATCTTCACCCTCAGCTCTCATAATGTGATCTCTAAGTCCTTGGAATGTTCTGCCTGATAAGAGTGTTTTTGTTTACCTGGGGCTTTGGGCCACACCAAACAGTTTAACAATGTGATTTATGGTGAGGGCTTTGGGCCATGTGGTATCATCTCTACCTCTGGAGGGGCTGGCCAGTAATCAGTCACACAGGCAGTCAACCATGTCTATGTGACCAAACCCCAATAAAAACTCTGCATACCAAGGCTTGGGTGAGCTTCCCTGGATGGCAATACTCCATGTATATTGCCATTCATTGTTGCCTGGAGAATTTAGTGTTGTCCATGACTCCACTGGGAGATGACAACGGCTGGCTTGCATGGGGAACTCTCCTGGTCTTTGCCCCATGCATCTCTTCCCTTGGCTGATTTGATCTGTATCCTATCACTAATTAACCATAACTGTGAGTATAGCCACTTTCAGTGAGTTCTGTGAGTCTTTATTGCAAATTATCAATCTGAAGGTAGTCTTGAGGACTACCTGAATGGTGTCAGAAGCAAGATGGTCTTGGGTATCCTTGATATCTGTAGTCGGTGTCAGAAGTGACCTCAGTCTTGGGGACAGTCCTTTCCTGAACTTGATAATTCCCCAAAGTGAGACATTCTTTTATCCTCGAAAATATTTTTGGTGACATTTTGGTTGCACAGTTTTACTAATATGACAGTCCTTATGGCTGTTCCCAAATATTCCAGGTTTTTCCTTCTAGATATGTGATAGAATTGCACTTTCTCACCCACCTAAATTTGAGTGTGGCCATTTTGATGAGCTTTGACCAATGAAATGAGAATGGAATTGACATGAGGTTAGATGCATAAGATACAGTTATGCATCCCACTGTCTCTTCACCTCTGCCACAGAATCACTATTTGTTCATAGCATGACAATGACATTCCCTACAAAAGGACTATACAGAGATGCTTTTTTTTTTTTTTTTTTTTTTTTTGCGGTGCGCAGGCCTCTCACTGCTGTGGCCTCTCCCGTTGCGGAGCACAGCCTCCGGACGCGCAGGCTCAGCGGCCATGGCTCACGGACCCAGCCACTTCGTGGCACGTGGGATCCTCCCGGACCGGGGCACGAACCCGCGTCCCCTGCATCGGCAGGCGGACTCTCAACCCCTGCGCCACCAGGGAAGCCCCAGAGATGCTCTTTTTAAAAATTATTATTGGCATAATTCTGTGGTCCTTAGCTTGAAATGAAGTACATCACAATTGTCTGTCCAGCATTATTTTAGATATGGCTGTATCTGTCAAAGTCTAATGTAGTTGAACAAATAATTCCATGTCTAAGAGGATTATTATTCAGTAATATCTGCAGAAGTGCACTAAGACATGATTTTCATAATCGTAAAAACTAAATTTCAGCGATAGGATAATAGTTAAAGGAATTGTGATTTTTCCATATAAGGGGAACTTCTCACTCATCCACTACAAAATATGAGGGGGAGACCTCCTATTCCAACCACAATAAACAGGGACTAGATTTACCCTCTATGGAAAAAAAAAAGTGGGGAGGAGACAAAATATTAGAAACAACAGCTTTCAAGACACAAGACATCAGAAGCCCTATGAGTGCCCCCATTTTACTTCATTGAGAGCTTCTAGACTGCTATACAGGAAGGGGGAACCCAGGCTGAGTTTAGTGGACTCCCTGAACTTAGGTATTTGTGATATGCCACTAAAGCAGTACTTAGGGGGATAGTTATAGCACTAAATGCCTATATTAGAATAGAAGGAAAGTTCAAAATTAATGAACTCCACTTCCACCTTGAGAAACTAGAAAAAGTATATCAAATTAAACTCAAACAAAGGAAATAACGATCAGAATAGAAATCAGTGAAATACAAAACAGAGAAAACAATTCAGAAAATCAATGAAACCAAAAGCTGGTTCTTGGAGAAAAACAATAAAATTGTTAATACTTTAGCCCGACTGAACCAGTAAAAAAAGAGTGTAGAGACAAATTACCAATATCAGGAATGAGAGAAGTGACATCATTACAGATACTACAGACATTAAAAGGATAATAAGAGAATATTATGAACAATATTATGCCAGTCAATTTAACAACTTAGATGAAACAGACAAATTTCTTAAAAAATGCAAACGTCCAAAGCTCACTCAGGAAGAAATAGATAACATGAGTAGCTCTATGTCTACTAAAGTAATTGAATTTGTAGATAGAAACCTTCCCATAAAATAAACTCCAGGCCCAGATGGTTTCATTGGTAAGTTCTACCAAATATTTAGGAATAAATAATCCATTTTTATACAAACTCTTCTAGAATATTGAAGAGGAGGAAGTACTTCCCAACTTGTTCTATGAGGCCAGCATTACTTGTTATCAAAATCTGAGAATACTATAAGCAAAGAAAATTACAAGTCAATATCCCCTGTGAACATAGATGCAGAAATGCTAAACAAAATTTTAGCAAATTGAATTTAACAATAGATTAAAAAGATAATAAATTATGACCAAGTCAGGTTTATCCCGGGAATGCAAGATTGGTTTAACATTTGAAAAGGAATAATGTAATTCACCATTTTAACAAATTAAAAAAGAAAACTGTAAGACCATCTCAATAGCTATGTAAAAAGCATTTGACAAAATTGAACATCCCCTATTTATTAAAAAAAGAAGAAGGAAGCTCTCAGCAAAGTAAGAATGGAAGGGAGCTTCCTCAACCCGATGAAGGGCATCTGTCAAAAGCCTATAGGTAACAACATACTTACTGATTAAAGATTGAATGCTTTCCCCCTAAGCTCAAGAACAAGCCAAGGGTGTCTGCTCTCACCAGTAATCTTCAACACTGTACTGTAGGTAAAGAGCAATCAGGCAAGGGAAAGAAATTAAAAGCATGTATTTTGGAAAGGAAGAAGTAAAACTGTCTTTATTCACAGACATGATCGTCTATGTAGAAAATCCAGTGGAATGTACTAGATTCCAATGGAAGCTTCTAGAACTAAAAAGTGATTTTAGCAAGGTTGCAAGATATAAGATCAATGTACACAAATCAATTATATTTCTATATATTGGCAACAAATAATTAGAAATTTAAAATATAAAAAGAAATACTACTTACAACCACATTTTAAAAACTATAAAATACCTAGGGATATCTCTGGAAAAAAATGTGGGCAAGACCTGTATGAAAACTCAAGCACTGCTGGGAGAAATTAAGGAAGAGTTAAATAAGTGGAGTGATATATTGTGTTCATCAATTTGAAAACCCAATGTTTTAAAGGTATCAATTCTCACCAAATTGATTTCTAGATTCAAGGTTATCTCTGGCAAGATCCCAGCAAGATTTTCTGTAGATGTTGACAAGCTGAGTCTAAAATGCAAAGAATATAGAATAGCCAAGACAGTCTTGAAAGAGAACAAGTTGTAGGGCTAAAACTACCTGATTTTAATAATTATTATAAAGTTACAGAAATCAAGACAGTGTGATAGTGACATAAAGATGGGCAAATATATCAATTAAACAGAATAGAGGGTCTAAAAATAGACCCACACATACATGGATAACTGATTTTCCACAAAGATGCAGAGGCAATTCAGTGGAGAAAAACAATAGTGTCTTCAAAAGCTAGTAATGAAATAACTGGATATACATATACAAAAAAGTGAACTTTGATTCATATATAAAAGTTAACTCAAACGAATCATACATCTACATGTAAAATCTAAAATTATAAACCATATAGGAGAAAATCTTTGTGAACTTGGCTTAGGCAAAGATTTCTTAGTTTGACATCATGATCCTTAGAAGATCCAATTGAGAAACTGAACCTCAACAAAATGAATATTTCTGCCCTTTTGAAGGAGTGTAGAAAGGCAAGTCACAGACTGGAAAAAAATGGTTATAAGTCATATATCTGAGAGGGAATTTGCATGCAGAATATATGAAGAATTCTCCAAGCTCAATGAGAAAACAGACAACCCAATTAAAATTAGGCAGAAGACTTTAACAGACACATCACCAAGGAAGTTGTACAGATGGCAAATAAGCACATGAAAAAATGCTCAACAGCATTATTCACTAGGGAAATGTAAGTTAAAACTGCATTGTGATACCTCTAGACATCTATTAGATTAAAAAGTGTGGGTGAGGGCTTCCCTGGTGGCGCAGTGGTTGCACGTCCGCCTGCCGATGCAGGGGAACCGGGTTCGCGCCCCGGTCTGGGAAGATCCCACATGCCGCGGAGCGGCTGGGCCCGTGAGCCATGGCCGCTGAGCCTGCGCGTCCGGAGCCTGTGCTCCGCAACGGGAGAGGCCACAGCAGAGGGAGGCCCGCATATCACAAAAAAAAAAAAAAAAAAAAAAAAAAAGTGTGGGTGAGAATGCAGAGGAAATGGAACTGTAATATGTTTCTGGTGGGAATATAAAACAGCCTCATTGGAAAAGACATTGGCAGTCTTTTTTAGAAGCTAAACATACACCTATTATACAATGCAGCTCTTCCATACTAGGTGTTCACGCAAGAGAAATGAAGGCATATGTCCATACAAAGATGTGTAATGTTCATACCAGCGTTATTTATAATAACCAAAAACCAAAAACAACCCAAATATCCATCATCAGGTGAATGTATAAACAAACTGCATTATATCCATAAAATGGAATACTACATAGCAATAAAAAGAAAAGAACTATGATACATGCAGCAAGATGGATGAATCTCAAAACAATTATGCTGAGTGCAAATAACCAGACAAAAAAGAGTACACACTCTGATTCAATTTACAAAAAATTCTAGAAAATGCGAACTAATCTATAGTGTCAGAAAGCAGATGGGGGAGGGGTTGAAGGAGGGATTACAGACGGGCATAAGGAAACTTTCGGGAGAAATTCATATGTTCATTATCTTCACTGCAGCAATGGTTTCAAGGTGTCCAAACTTATCAAATTGTACGTTTTCAGCATGTGCAGTTTATCTTGTCAGTTATACCTCAATAAAGATGTTTGTAAAAAAAAAAACAAGAAGGGGGCTTCCCTGGTGGCGCAGTGGTTGGGCGTCCGCCTGCCAATGCAGGGGACACGGGTTCCGGCCCTAGTCTGGGAGGATCCCACATGCCGCGGAGCAACTGGGCCCGTGCACCACGACTACTGAGCCCGTGTGACACAACTACTGAGGCCTGGGTGCCTGGAGCCTGTGCTGTGCAGCAAGAGAGGCCACCACAATGAGAAGCCCCCGGCAACTGGAGAAAGCCCGCGCACAGCCACGGAAGACACAGCGCAGCCAATAAATAAATAAATAAATAAATAAAATCTATTAAAAAGAAAAAGTATGAGGGGGATCTATATGTGTTGATAGAGAACTATGTCCCTGGTGTAGTAAGCAAAAGAAGTTCCAGAACATTATATACAATTTGATCTCAGATTTTTTTCAAACTAACAAATGAGTAATAAAATCCTTGCCTCTCACTGGATACTTTTGGGTATGTACCGAAGGTCTAGTAATTCACACAATGAACAGTGGTTATCCCCAGCGAATGAGATGTGGAGCAGGACAAGGAAGTGATATATACATATTTAACACTGAGTTGTTAACACTTTTGATATTTTAAGTTTCAATTATTTGTATACTAATAAAGGGTGCACTTTCCAGGGAGGTTTAAGTTCCAGAAACTGGAATTGCAAATTCACTCCCATTCGGAGAGGCTGGTCGTCAGTTTCACTACGCAGGTGGCCACAGCGATTTCGGTGCAGGCAGCGGGCAGAAACTTCCCATTAACCAATTAACTAGGTGCCCCGCGGACTCCTGCGCAGGTGTGAGCTGGCGCGCACCGGCCTCCGGCGAAAAGTGGAGCTGCGCGCATGCGTGAACGCCGGGGGCGGGCCTGGGGGGACGCCCGTGGGCTCCGGGGTCTTCGCCCTGTGCCCAGCGCAGCTAGCTCCAGTGTGGCGGCTTCGAGTTGGGACGTGGCGGGCTGGTCCCGCCGCCGCCGCAGCCCGGCCCACGAACACCGGGGCGCGCGCGGAGACACACGCGGTTCTGTGTTGCAAGGTAGCCTTTCCTTCCGGGGGGGCGCGGTGGTCTGCGGGGATTGCGCCTCCGCTGGCTTTGGGAAAGCCGCGGGCCAGAACGCGGGTCCTGACTCGGGCGACTTGTGGTTTGGGGACCGGGAGGCGCCCCGCCCAGCGCGCTTTCTCCGGGAACGAGGAGGTGTGACCTGGCCTTCGCAGCCGGGGCGCTGCCCACCGGGGGCCGCCCGAGGCAGGCAGAGGGAGGGGGGCTCCTGGCTAACGACCCCATCCGGCCCCAGGCCAGGCCGCCTTGCCAACCTCCACCCCGCACTTGACTTGCCTTGAGGTCGGGTCTTCCGTCTGGTTTTACAGCCACAGGTGGTTAAGTTTCTTCCCGTGGTGGTTTTTCTGCAGGGCCTAGCTCGGGACTCAGGTTTTCCGAATTCAATCATTTTTTTCATCTTTGGAGGGTAAGCTCTGAAAGGATTGCATTCGTCTTAACCTCTGTTTCTCTCAGATGCTCATTACATGTTTCCAATCCATGTAGTTGATGAGAATGCTAAGTGATAACTGATAAACGCGGTTGCTTTTGCATGACTACTTGAAGGGTTTTCCTTTACAGGAGGATCGTGTTAAGAGTTTAAATTTACAAAGGCTTGTCTGGGAGAAAAGTAGACTCAAGCCTTTCCTGTGAGTTGGAAGAGTCTGTACTCTTTTAGGTGTACTGGTTTTGTTTTTAGCACCTGTGCCCAGAAATTTTCCCCAAAGTTGAAAAATTATGATTATTTCCTCAGAAAAATGTTGCAAAATGCCTTCCTGAACTCTTTGTATTAATTGTTGGATCCCTTGGTGTACCCAGCACTAAGATGGGGCTTTCCCCACGTCAGTAGGCTTCCCCGTAGAGGGCCTGGCTTCCTGTGCTCGCTCCTTTTTCTCTTCCAGAGTTGGGAGGAGAGATGGGGAGGGTTAAGAGAGGGGAACAGCTGGGCCCCCCTTTCAAGTATTTTTAACAGATAGCTCAGTTCAAGTTCTGTTTAACCCTCTCCTTGCATCTCAAAAGGTGTTTTGAATCCACATGTATTTTGAAAACTTCAGTTTTCATATGAGTCATTTAAAAGCAAACATACCTATTTTAAAATTAAAAGTTTTCCTGAAAAATAAATATATCTTAATACAACAGAGACTGTTGAGAGTGTATAGAAAATTGCTAAATCAATGAAAAAATATAACACCAAAAAGTTGGCAGTTACTGCTTTAGGAAAGATTTGTTTGACATAAATACTAATTATTTTTCTCCTGTTGAAACCTTGATGATATTGTAATTTGACTTTCATACTTTAAGAAATTGTAGGTTTTAGATTTAGAAGGGAACTTAGGGGTCATGTGGGTTGCAAAGAACATAAATATTTTTTAAAACATCCCTAAAAAATTGTTTTGTCCTCTGTTTGGGGTATGTTTAGTGGGAGGATTTTGCCCCTCAGCACAATTTGCTTCTGTTAGAATGCTGTGTGTTTCAAAGCTATATTTTGGAATAAATCTGCTCTCCTGCCAGGCCACACCTCCCTGGTCATTGCACTGGTGACTGGGATTTCAGACCCCTAGCAGAGGCCATGTGCCTGTGGTGGCAGCAACCAGCATATATTGAACGCTTATTGTGTCCTGGCACTTAAGATACTTTAATCCTCTCAATAACCTTATGAGATTGGTACTGCAGTTCTCCCTGCTTTTCAGGTGAGGAAACTGAGGCTTAAGTTAATTTGCTCAGACAAGATCCCATGGTTAGTAAATGGCAGAGCTGGGACTTAACCCAGATCTATGCTTTTAATTATGTTTGACCGGCTCCCAGACCCCCTGGGAGTTCTTAGCACAGTTGCAGTGTGATAGTGAGAATACAGTCATTGACGAGGAATAAACCTGGCACTTAACACTGCTTCATTGGACCTTTCCTCCTGGAAGCCTCCCCAACCACTCCCTCCCACATACAAACTCAAGTACATGCCCTTCCCTTAATCTTCCATTGCAACTTGTCCCAGTTTCAGTGTTGGCATATATCACTGTATTTTGCCGTTTCACCATAGCTCTTTGAGAGCAGGTCCCCTACTATTTATCTCTGTATCCCTAGCGCATAGTAGTACCTATCAACGCATGAAAGTGGAAGATTCTTGTCAAAATTGTCTTAAACTGTTTCTCATTTTCTAATGTTGTTATTCCATACAATTAAAACAAAATATATGATGGAAATGTGGGGAAAATGATCACTTAACATTGTTTAATGTTTACAGAATGAAGAGGAAGAATTTATCTGTTGTGAATAAAGTTGTCCAGTCTTCACCAGCAGTGAAACAGCCTAAACTTGGGTTCTACTCTTCTCTCAACCAGACTCATACATACACTGTCCTTCTAGACTGGGGGAGTTTGCCTCACTATGTAGTGTTACGCATTTTTCAGTATCTTCCTTTAATGGATCGGGCCCGGGCATCTTCTGTATGTAGGAGATGGAATGAAGTTTTTCATATTCCTGACCTTTGGAGAATGTTTGAGTTTGAACTGAACAAGTCAGCTACTTCATATTTTAACTCCACTCATCCTGATCTCATTCAACAGATCATTAAAAAACATGCTGCCCATCTCCAGTATGTCAGCTTTAAGGTAAGAAAAATAAACATTAAATAAAAACAATGGCTTAGGTTTTGTTGACATTTGTATATAACTAGATCATTATATTGAAGCAATCAATGAATTTTGCAGAATTTTAATCCCAAACTATTTCCTATTTGTTGTTACTTGCATAGATTTAGGTGTAGCACTTGAGCTATAATTGAATAATTTAAACTTCAGTTTCCTTCATGTAGATGCCATTATTAAAATTCAGGTAATTATATTTGAAAGTATAAATACAATTTGAAAGTGTAAATAAGATTCGAAAGTTTAAAGTGCTTAGAAAATTCATTTGTCATCATTTCTATTTTTCATTTTTTATCTGAGATAGTGTGTATAGAGAAAAAATTCTATTTTATAGCTTGAAGGGATAAGTACGGTTTTGCAATTGAATTCTGTTAAATAATTACATTGCCAATAACTTTCTGGTAAGTTATATTCAGGAAATTAAGATTTTAAATTGTCTTTGTAGGTTGATAGTAGTACTGAATCAGCAGAAGCTGCCTGTGATATACTTTCTCAGCTGGTAAATTGTTCTATCCAGACTTTGGGCTTGATTTCAACGGCCAAGCCAAGTTTTATGAATGTGTCAAAGGTAAAGATGCTAGACATTTTTGTGAGATCTACTAAAATTCTTAAATATTGTCGAACTAGTCAAAAATAATTCTATTCCTAAAAACAGACCATAACCCTACTTGCACTCAAATAATTATTTAAAGCCGTTTTCTGTTGACTAGCACTTATTTTTGATGAAATAGCTGATGCATGGTTTCATTCTTTGGATGTATTCCTTAATTTTAGTAATTGTTTCACAGTAGATGTCATTTATATAAAAGTTAGATGTTATACTTAGAATTTTCAAGTGCCAGTTAGTTACTTTGAATGTAGAGTGTGTAGGGCCAGTAGTGGGTGTCTTTCCTGTAATTCTATAGTCTCTCCATTGGAGGTGGAACAATATAATGTTTAACTAAATGTCCTATACTGACTAGGATGATGATTGCATCCTTACAGTAGAAATTCTAAAACAGCAGTGGCTTGAAAACATGACTGAGGTTTATTTCTCTTACACTAAAGAAATCCATAGGTGCCACAGTCCATAGCTGGTATGAAGTTGTTTGGAACCCACGCCCCTTCTAGGCACTCCATTCTCTCCAAGGTGTTTTCTTCATTTTCATTGTCCAAGATGGCTTTCTCAGTTCCATCCATCACGTCCTTGTTCTAGATAGCTGGAGGGAAGAAATGGGGGGAGAAGGGTGTGCCCTCCCCTCTTTCAAGCTGTAAGTACCGCAGGACTAGCCATAAGTACCTCATGGTGCTTCTGTCTGTCAGCCAGCTTAGCTCTGTGGCCACACCACATTTCTGGGAGGCTAGGACAGTCTTTTAGCTGGGTGGCAATGTGCCCAGCTAAAAATTGGAACCAGATTACCAAAAAAGAAAGGATGGATGATTCCTAGGAAGCAACCAGCAGTCTCTGCCATAGAAACTGATGACTGTCTTCTCTTCATTCAATCTTCAACTTGAAGGCCATTTCCTCAGGGAGGCCCTCCTTGACCACTTTTGCTAAAACAACACCCCCTCCTCTAGTTACTCACTACTGTATTACAGTATTTTATTTTCTTTATATCCTTCATCAGGGCTTGAAATCACCTTGTTTATTTAACATGTTTACTCTCTTCTCCTCAGACAGAAAACATCAACCAACTCCTTGAAGGCAGGGATTCTATTTTGCTTATTTACCATTATAAACCCAGAATTAGAATAGTGCCTGATAGGTAATAAGCACTAAACTATGGTTGTCAGTAAAACTGGCTAATGGAAACCTTCCTATGGAAGAGGACAGAGGAAGAGTAGCATCTCCTTTCTCATTAACTGGGTCATGGCTCTCTTCTAGCAAGCATTTCTGCTAGCCTGAAAAGAATGGGTCTTTTGGGGATTCAAGTAATTTAAGTAACCAGATGAAAACTTACTGCTTCTAAATAGTTATTTCCTTGTTTATGAGGTAGGGAATCAGATCAACCTGAAATTCTTAGATTCTAGGCTGTCTCTCATGTTGCACATCAGCTTCCAGGGCTAGCTTCAGGGTTAGCTGATGCAGTCACCAGAGCGGAGCACCAGCGATTAGCAGGCTTCATTTCAAGCTCTGCCTCCACAGCAAAATGAGCTCTGTGGCTTCTGGCAAAGTTGTGGATCTCTCTGAGCCTCAGTTTTTTCATTTGTAAACTGAGGGAAAGTAATGTAAAGATACAGCATTTTGCTAGGCATAAGAAGTACTAAACTAATATATTGTTACTATAATGAAATATGTACTCTAATGCTTAAGTGTGTCCTTCAGTACTAAAAGAGTTGGGTGAGAGTTGATTAAAAGGAACATAAACCTTATATTTCTTAAGGAAAATGAGTGATCTATTTCTATTCCTCTAATAATTTTTGGCACCATAAAATTTAGTAAAGAGGTTTAGCTGTCCACCATTTAAAAATTTGTGTAAATCAGTTTACAATTAGTATAAACCAATGTCTTCTTATAAATGAATTAAGATGTATAACCAGTTTGGTCATTCTGATAGGGACAATAGAGCCTTTGATGGAATCCAAGTTGATTTTGAAAAAGGAGAAATGATCATGCATGGATTTCGTTTCCAGACTTTCTGTCTGTGTCAAAAAATACTGGATCTGAAAACTTGGAAATTCCATCCATTTTGAAGTCAAACTGTAAATAAGCTTTAGTTTGTCAATCTTCAAAACAGAGAAAGTTTTCAAACTGTATCTTTGTTTAGATAATTTGCTAGAAAAAAGTTTGGAAGAATATGACATCATTTATTCATTTATTCATCAACAATAAATATTGACCTTTTACTGTGTGCCAGATACTGTTTCAGGTGCTGGAAATACAGGAGTGAATAAAACAGATAAGATTTCTATTTCTTTTAGGCTAAGGGGTTGAATAGGTCCCGAAAGCACAATTTTAGGTTTTGTGGGTCATATAGTTCTGCTCACCTCTAGCGCTGTAGTGTGAAAGCAGACGAAACATTACATAAATGAGGCAGCATGGCTGTATTACAGTCAGACTTTAATTATGGACACTGAAAGAGCTTCATATAATTTTCACATATCACAAAATATTACTCCTTAAAAATTTTCTTTCAACCATTTGAAAATGTAGAAACCACGCTTAACTCGTGAGTCATACAGTAACAAGCTGTGGACTGGATTTGGCTGGTGGACCATAACTTGCCAACCTCTATTCTAGGAAACAAATATGATTATATCCTTTTAATACTGAAAAACAAATCCTTAAGATTGAAAATAATTGGAAGATGTGTTTATGAAATCTTTGACGTTTCTTCCTTTCTCACCATTCTATTTATTAATGGTAAAAGTATAAAACTATACTTTGTTATAGAAATGTCTTCTTCTGGCTAATGGCACTGTGAAAAATAGTAATATGTTGATTGCTTTTATTATGTTAGTGTAAGCATGTTGATATAAGTCGTTTTAATGAATTACTTAATTGAAGCTGTAGGTGTTTAAATAATGTTTTTGTAATTTTTTTCTTATTGCCATGCTAGTCTCATTTTGTGTCAGCACTTACAGTTGTTTTTGTCAACTCAAAATCATTATCATCAATCAAAATTGAAGACACACCAGTGGATGATCCTTCTTTGAAGATTCTTGTGGCCAATAATAGTGATACTCTAAGACGCCTCAAAATGAGTAGCTGTCCTCATGTTTCATCTGATGGTAGGTTATATGTTTTAAGCTTGCATGATGTTTTTTATTATAGTAGTAGTAATAATGCAATTTCCTATTGAAAGCTACATGCTTATAAGACATAATTCATTAATCTTTTTTCAAAAGACCTCTTAATGTATAAGCTATGTATAGTTTAAATTGCTTCTCCTAGGAGTATCTTAGTTACGGATATTTTTTGTTACATGTATAATTATATATATCTTGGCATCCATCTCCTCAGAAATCATTACATCTATTTTAACAAATAATAATATCAAATTTAAATTCACAAAATGTTATATTAGTATCCATATTCTTTGTGTTTAAGGATTTTTCCCCATTTCCTGCAGGAATCCTTTGTGTAGCTGACCATTGTCAAGGTCTTAGAGAACTGGCATTAAATTATTACATGCTAAGTGATGAACTTCTCCTGGCACTTTCAAGTGAGACCCATGTTAACCTTGAGCATCTTCGAATAGATGTTGTGAGTGAAAATCCTGGACAAATCAAATTTCTTTCTATTAAAAAACAAAGTTGGGATGTACTCATTAAACACTCCCCTGGAGTTAATGTTGTTATGTACTTCTTTTTATATGAAGAGGAATTGGAGACGTTCTTCAAAGAAGAAACCCCTGTTACTCACCTTTATTTTGGTCGTTGCATAAGCAAAGCAATTCTAGGACGGATAGGTCTTAACTGTCCACGACTAATAGAGTTAGTAGTATGTGCTAATGGTCTTCAGGCTCTTGATGATGAACTTATTTGTATTGCTGAACACTGTAAAAACTTAACAGCCTTGGGCCTCAGTGAATGTGAAGTTAGCTGCAGTGCATTCATTGAGTTTGTAAGACTATGTGGGAGAAGGCTAACCCAGCTCTCTATCATGGAGGAAGTTTTGATCCCTGATGATGATTATAGCCTAGATGAAATTCATGCTGAAGTCTCCAAATACCTGGGAAGAGTATGGTTCCCTGATGTCATGCCTCTCTGGTAATTGATTACCAAAGATTCTTAACTTTTTTTTTTAATCTGTAAGATTAGCTTCTTTCTGCCTCTGCAAATGTAAATTTTAACATGCATTGCTGAAATGTCTTAGGTAAAATATTTTATTGTTTGCAAACTGTCTTAATGGATTACAGCAGAAACATTTGAGAAAATAAGAGAAATTTGAATAGATAGAAACCATATATAGGGCACAGACACTGTATTGTGTATTAGATAGTTGATAGAAACAGTTGGTTTCTAGATAAGTTCCTCAGCCTTCCTTGAAGGTACATTTTGGCTTGCTAAATAAATTTATAATATTGAGCTTTGGATCCCTTAAATTATGTCATTTACAACTTTATATTGTTAATCATTTTTGTTTCATCTTGGTATTGATATATTTTACAAAATATTTAGTATTTAAAACTAAGAGTACAATCAGAATATAGATACAGAAGCTGGCTTAATTGTACTCCATTTTTAGCACTATATAAGATCATATTATGAGTCAATAAATAACTTTTAATTTTCAGTGCACTTTGAATTCTACCTTATTATATTAACGGGAGAAAATGGGCATTAGATTAAAATTAAATAATGCTAATTCATTTTCTAAAGATACTGTGATTGCTAGTTGATTAAATACACTACTGAGATAAAAAGGTAAATTTTTCAGAGTGTGCTTGGGAGGGAATCAGCATTTACTGAATATATTTACTGTGTATCTGAAACTATGCCAGATCCTTTGCAGAAGTGATCTTAGAATTTAATTAGTAACATAGCTAAAACTCTTTAACGGCTGTGTATTTGTTGCCTTTAAGGTGAACATATATCCTTAAAATGACCCACAAGACCCTACAAGGTCTAGCTTCTCCCTGCTTCTTTGACCTTGTTTTCTCCTACCAAGTGCCCTTTGCCCTTCTGCTCCCATTCTCTTTCAGTTTCTTTAGACTGCCATGAACCCTCTAGTCAGAGTGCATTTGTGCATATTCTTTCTACTTCAATTATTCTTTTTGCTCCGTCTTTCCTTTAGATGTCATTTCCTCAGGGAAGCCTCCATGAGTCTCAGTGTTCTGTGATTTCCCTTTGTGGCACTTATCACTATTGTAACTTGCTCTTCACTTGTATGATTATTATCTGCTTCAACCATTGTGTTGTAAGCTCCATAGTTGCAAGGTCAAGGTTGGGTTTTACTCACTGTTGTATCCCCCGCATCTAGCATAGTGTTTATTAGCACATAGTAGGCATTCAGCAAGTTTTAAATAAGTACTTCCTTTTTTTTTTTTTTTTTTTTTTTTTTTTTTTGCGGTACGCGGGCCTCTCACTGTTGTGGCCCCTCCCGTTGCGGAGCACAGGCTCCGGATGTGCAGGCTCAGCGGCCATGGCTCAC
>NC_041221.1:132455407-132464949 GCF_002837175.3 Physeter macrocephalus
CCCGGACCGGGGCACGAACCCGTGTGCCCTGCATCGGCAGGTGGGCTCTCAATCACTGCGCCGCCAGGGAAGCCCCATAAGTACTTTCTTTTTCAGACTTTTTCCTCTAAGTCCTCTCCCCAATACCTTAAATTTCTAAGAAATCAATTAAACTAAAAAAAAAAATTGAAATACGTTCATTATTTTCCAGTTTTGAATATTTTTATAGGAAAAAAATTTTAAATATTCTCATCTATTAAGGAATTAAAATATATTGTTATTTCTAAATGGTGATTTTAAAAAGTAGCACAGTTCATATCCCTTTATTTAGAGACTGTCCTTGTGCATACACTCTCACCACTGTACCACAGTCTTTGTTACTGTGAGAACAAGCATTTCATTCACCTTTGTGTTTGAAAGTCTCAGAACACACTCAATAAATGCTTGTGGGACTGATATTTCTGGTTCAAAAATAAAACCCATTTCTTAAAGATAGGTATTACTATTGCAGATCATGTAATTTATAGTTTGAGATTTCAGGAGAGTGCAGAAGCAGAATATTATAGGGAGCTTAAAGTCTGATTAGAACCACAGGACAAACAACCATAAAGGAAACGGCATGAGATGGAGAGGTCAGTCTGATTGGAGATCAGAGTAGTGGTGGAAACACTGCAGAGATGAACCTCCAGTCTCACCTGGTGTTACTTTAAGTATATACCTGAATGGTGAGGTGATAGAATGTCAGTGGTGTTTGCGCTAGAGGATAATGAAGCAAAACAGAGAGGGGCTAGAGAAGGGAGGTGAGCCCACTAGCATAGAGGGAGAATGAGTACCAGTGGCCTTTTTTGCATTGAATGAGCAGTTGCTGCTCTAAATAGTGGTCTTTGGTGGCCCAGTATTGAAACCTAGTTAGCTAAGTGCTATACTGACTCTTAGAACAAAACTCAGAGTAAAATTGATCAGCTCAGTTAAATGACCCTGGTTGATCTGGCTTACTTTTTTCTTTTTTTTTTTTTGTGGTATGCGGGCCTTCCTCTGCTGTGGCCTCTCCCGTTGCGGAGCACAGGCTCCGGACGCGCAGGCTCAGCGGCCATGGCTCACGGGCCCAGCCGCTCCGCGGCATGTGGGATCCTCCCAGACCGGGGCGCGAACCCGGTTCCCCTGCATCGGCAGGCGGACGCGCAACCACTGCGCCACCAGGGAAGCCCCTGGCTTACTTTTGATAAATTGAAGAGCAAAGATTTTAGGATAGCCAAAAACAAGATGAAATAGAGTATTTTTGTTGCTCCGTTGAATGAAAATGTCTCCATTACTTTGGAAGTCCATGAAAAGTACTGCTTACCTAAGAATAGAGGTTTCTAGATAAATGAGTGAGTTCAATATTAGATGGATTTCAAGCATTAGCCTTTGAAAAATATTTTAGTTCTGTAAGCAAACTTGTTCTTTAAAATTTTTTTTTGCATCTGTTAGAGGGTTCTGGAAAAGTTAGGATAATTTTGTGGGCAAATTGTAATTGGAGAGAATGGGAGAAAAGGTTCTGTTGTAGGTTATATTGAAGAGACAAAAATAGGATTCTCTTTGTTTTTTTCCTTCCTTATAAGCCTTGCTTGCCTCATTTGTATTTTACTAAATATTGGGGAGATAGGCAGATTTTAAAGTTATATGTATTGTTGTTAATATGCGATAAGTGTGATAAATGTTGTCACAAGGATGTAATAATTCTTCCCTCTTTAGCCTTGGCCTCTTAAATTGGCCACTTATCTTGTTCTTTCATTAAGTTACTCTCTTTCAGAAAACTCAAAACATTTTCTAAATAAAAATGGATTTTATAGTCATTTAACCTAATATCTGACATCAAAATTTTAAGTATATACTATAAGCACCTTCAGTAAAGAAAATTAAGTTACTCAGGGCTGTTACTTCTCTGTCATTTGAACCTTTACAATACTTTAAACTTTAACACTTAAACCTAAAGGAAAAGGAAATTAAAACAAAAAACAAACAAAAAAACCTCTGATATAATGCACCAGAGGGCACTGTATTCTAGTGATTCCTAGGAAAGAAGTCCTTTAGTCTAAAGTTTGCATTTCCATTCAACAGATATGAGAGTGCTTGTGGAAAGCTAGGCAGAAGGCAGTGTTCTTGCTCTACCTTGGAGAAGCTCTCCGTTCCAGGTAATGAGTCTGGTTTTTAAAACAGTCACTTCAGAAGGTTGATTATTTAGAAGGCTAAGCATATATTTCATTGTTCAAACATGTTAGAGCTCCTTTTAAAATTGCCTTTGAAATCTGTATGCTATTTCCTTTTTTGTGATCTCAATGGGAACACAGCCTTTGTCCTTTGAAAACAAATGTAATCTTTGGAAACAATCTAAAGTTATTTGGCACTAAGGAGATGAGTAAGGTAGATGATCAAACCAGACAGTGCTGGTGTTACAGTTTTCTTCTTTTTAACCAAAAATTAAAGTCTTAATTTGCTAGCCTTGTGTAAGATGTTATGACACAGTAGAGAATAGTATCTAGCTGGATATGAGAAAGTACTATTTGTGTTGTATAGACTCTATAAACTGTCTGAGAGCCATCACTGACTCCTTCTTCTTCCTGGACACCCACCTGTAAGTCCTGTTGCCTCCGTAACATCTTCTTCATAATAATAAATACTGATGAAATCACCTCCCAACCATAAAACTACAGCATTGATAGTAACTTAAATTTTTGTGTGGTCATTCCCTATCCAGTCCTGAGATAACTAGTGTTCTTTATTTGCTTGATTTCCTTTTTATATATTTCTATCACATATGTATATGTGTTCCTAAAAATTACGTTTTGGCTTTAATTGTTTTGACTTTATAAAAAGAGTATCATGCTATATGTGATCCTTTGGGCTTTTTTTTTTAAAACTCAGAATTATATTGTTATGATTCATCTATTTTGTTATCTTTAGCTGAGGTTCACTGTGGTATAATATTTCATCTATAAACCACAGTTTGTCCATCTTCCTATTGATGAGTGTTTGAGTTGTTCCAGGTTTTGCTATGACAAATAGTGATTCATGAACATTCTTATATGTATGTCCTAGTATACAAATGCAGCCACTTCTCTCCAGTAAAAAAGTTCAATTGCCTGCATTTCCTATAGCATATCTACACTAGGAATGGAGTCATTCTACTGGAGTTTTCTACATTCCAAAGAGTTTAAGCAAAAATTCATGAAGAAAGTTTCCAGAATGATGAATTCACCTTACTCATTTCTTACTGACTGCCTAAAATCTACAGAGCCATATTATTTCTGGTCCTTTAAACATTCATATGGTTTTATTTCTCCTTTGTACCTGTTGTCAGCATAACCAGGAAAGAAGAATAAGAATATACAATGATGTGTAAGAATCAGTAGCTATGATAGGCATATGGCTAGATGAGGTTGACTGACTTGGTTCCATGAGATACTTCAGGTTAGGATAGACCCCTTTCTCTTTCTAGTACTCCCTGTAATGCAATCTTTCTGAAATCTAGAATATTCCATATTACCTTGGACTGCTGTCATTCATTACCTGGAAGATCAACTGCTTAGATAGAGCGTGGGAATGTGTGGATATAAAGACCAGCAAACTCTGTCTTATCCGTGTAAACCCCTCACCCTCCAAGCACTTTGACAAACCTAAGGCTATTGCTGAAATTCTTTTTTTTTTTTTTTTTTTTTTTTTTTTTTTTTTTTTTTTGCGGTATGCGGGCCTCTCACTGCTGTGGCCTCTCCCGTTGCGGAGCACGGGCTCCGGACACGCAGGCTCAGCGGCCACAGCTCACGGGCCCAGCTGCTCCGCGGCATGTGGTATCTTCCCGGACCGGGGCACGAACCTGTGTCTCCTGCATTGGCAGGCGGACTCTCAACCACTGCGCCACCAGGGAAGCCCTGCTGAAATTCTTTACTATCTTAACTCAAAAGAAGCCTCCAGTTTATTCACCTAATATTTATCAGGTTTATGTGTCTAGCATTGTACAACATTCTATTCTTGTACCCTAAAAACACTTAAGGCTTTTTCTTATTTTTAAGCAGAAAGCTAGTTTTAGAAGTGTCAAAGATGCCGTTGGGACCAGTTTAAATTCATATGTTTATTTATCTTATGTATTCAGGACTGAGAAATCTTTGAGAAAAAACACACCCCAGATCCCATAGATTACAGATCAGACCTGAGAGATTAATTGACCCTCAAAACATCAACGTGGCAATGAGTTGAAATCAACATGCTTTTTTCTTTCTTGCATTCATCATGTTTCTATTTGAACACAGGTTTCTTGAAAAGCAGAATATGCACCCAGGTTTTAAGAAGATGGCTCTCTCTTTAGAAGATCTGGTTATTTGTCTTCCATTTATAGGTACACAGTAGGATCACTCAGGTCACAGTTTTCAATGTGTACGTGAGATTGTATGCCAGGATAAACTTTCTGCAAGGGCAATAGAGTGCCCAGCTTTTCTCCCTTCTTGATAGAACCTTTATATTTAATTGGCTTAATGTAGAACATTTTAATACAGAAACCTAAAAGAAAAGAAGTAGTAAAATTATTCATTATCTGGGTTTTAGTAGCCTTAAATCAGAAATTGTAAAAAAACAAAACAAAACAGAAATGAATAAAAAAAGACAGAAAAGAAGGTTGATTAAACTCAATGAGGGAGCAGAAGAAAATGACAAAATCGTATCAGAAATGAAGATTAAAATTACAAGATGCCTAAGGAAGAATAGACTCAGATGAGTATTTTAAAAGGCATTGAAGAATAGCAGAAAAACACCAGGTAACTGAGAAAATTGACCCAGAACAATGTCAACTCCAAGACAGATTCCAATAAAACTATTAGACTTTAAAGACAAAGAAAAATGGAAATAACAGGCACAAGAATATAAATCTTTTTAAATATCAAAAGAAAAATTTAAAACAAAGAAGACCCATCAAATAGAGAAATAGAGATAATACCATTATAATACCATAATTACAACATAAAATATTGACAGTGTTTGGACAAAATATATGAGTTGTATCTAAAAATGTTAATTCATATAGTAAAAAGATTTTCCTATTGGCTTGGAAAGCAAAATGCAATTCTATGCTGTATACAATAAAACAGTAATTGAAAAAGGCTAAAAATTCAGGACTGGAAAAGATTTGCCATGTAAATGGAAGGAAAAAGGAAAGCAAGGATTATGATCCTGTTACCACCGGAGAGTGAAATTCAGGTCAAAAAGCATTGAAACAAGACAAAGGAGGACAATGTATAATGCTAAATCCAATGAAGATATAATTATCCATGCACTAAATAACACAGAAACCATCTATATAAAGGAGAGAATACAGGAGGTACAAGGATAAATAGATAGAAACGGCAGTGACAGAAGACTTCAACACACTTGTATCAGTGAAAACAGGTCAAGTGGACAGAAAACATAAGTAAGGCTATAGAATTGTCCTGTCCAACACAGTAGTTGCTACCCAAATGTGGCTAGTCAGTGCTTGAAATAGCTAATCTGAATTAGATGTGCTTTAAGTATAAGATACACACTGGATTTTGAAGACAGTACTCCCCAAAAAGTGAAATATTACTAATTTTTATATTGCATTTTGAAATAATTTGGAGGTATTAAGTTAAATATGTTGTTAAAATTAATTTCACTGTGTCTTTTTACTTAATGTGATTATTGAAAAGTAAAGATTGCATATGTGGCTTTTATTATACTTCTGTTGGACAGTACTGCTATAGAACTAAGCAAAATTAATAAGGTGGATTTTATGTACATATATTAAACAAAAATATGTGCAAGACCTCTACATTGATAATAATACAACTCTAATTAAGCTACTAATACAACAGTGTAAGAAGACCTAAATAAATGGAAGATTTAACAAGTTCATTGATTGGATGACTTTTCATTACTTTTAAGATATCAGTTCTTCTCAGTTTGATCCTGTATGATGAATGCACACCCAAAGTCCCAGCAAGATTTTTGGTGGAGATCGACAAACTGATTCTGTAATTTATTTGGTAATGCAAATAACCCAAGAAATGCCAAGACAATCTGAAAGAAGATCAAAGTTGGAAGATTTATACTATTTATATCAAGATGTATTTTATTTATTTTTTATTTTTTATTTTTTTGCGGTATGCAGGCCTCTCACTGTTGTGGCCTCTCCCGTGGCGGAGCACAGGCTCCGGACGCGCAGGCCCAGCGGCCATGGCTCACAGGCCCAGCTGCTCCGCGGCATGTGGGATCTTCCCGGACCGGGGCACAAACCCGTGTTCCCTGCATCGGCAGGCGGACTCTCAACCACTGCGCCACCAGGGAAGCCCAAGATGTATTTTAAAGCTATGGTAATTAAGACAGTGCAGTATTTGTGGAAGATTGACAAACTGGCCAGTGAAACACAATAGACCATAAACAGACCTATGTATATTCAGACCCTGATCTATGACAAGAGATACTGCAGTGCGGTAAGGAAAAAAATGGTCTTGGCAAGTTAATGGTACTGAGTCAGATGTCGATATGGGGGGAAATTTTGATCCCTATCTCATTCCTTACACAAAAACCAATTCCAGATGGATTATAAATCTAAGTATGAATGATAAAGCCATAAAGCTTGTACACAGAAACGTAGGGACAATACCTTTATGACTAGGGTGGGCAAATGTGTCTTAAACGGGTAATAAAAATGTGTCAACAGTAAAGGAAAATATTACTAAATTGGACTGCATTAAAAATAAGAATTTTTGTTTATTAAAAAACATTAGAAAAGTGAAAAGGAACCCATAAAGTGGGAGAAGATATTTATAATACATATATTGGACAAAGGACTCATATCCAAAAGACACAAAAAGCTCCCACATACCAATAAGAAAAAGGCAGAAAAGCCAGGGCAAAATAGGCACTTTGCGAAAGACAATATCCATGTTATCAATAAATATAAGAAGGGGCTCAATATCATTAGCCATCATGGAAATGCAAATTAAATTTAAGTGAGATACCATTACATACTCATCAGAATGGCTGAAATGAGAAAGGTAGCTAGATAACACCAAGTATTGTGTATGGAGCAACTGGAACTTTCATACACTCCTGTTGAGGCTGTGAATTGGTAACACTACTTTGGGAAACTGGGTGGCAGTACCTGCTAACACTGCAGATACATATACCAAGTAACCCAGCAACTCCACTCCTCCAGCGTTCTGCCAGTTGCTGAGTATATTGATTCCAGTTATGCATTCTGGTACCGGCGAAATTACCACAGGGTGGATATGTGGGTGCACTAGGTCAACTGTAAGATGGACCTTAGGAAAAAACTATGTTGATCACCTGACCCTAGAAGCCCCTAGTCTGATTGATGGACCACAGTGGCTTTTTGGGTCTTCAGGAATTACTGTCAGTTTTGAGCGAGTGTCTTCTTCCCCAGTATACAATCATCCTGCTAAAAGGCTGCAGGTCCTTTTAGGGATGGCTAGAAGTAAGGGTTACAGTATAAATTTTTGGCATTGTAATAGGGCCCTTCCTCAGAAGGACTCAGCCTCCCTTTCATTCAAGGGGCTCTGGGACTGTGAACTGGCTCAAGTCTGGGAATTGGTTGATGGTGTTGGGAGGAAGGTTTTGAGACCCAGTATTGTCATGACTGAAGTCAGAATTTTGTTCATCAGACCTAGAGTGTTTCCATTTATACAAATAAGGCTTTAGTAGGCTGCCCATGTATTCAGTTCTGGGTCACCATGATTAACTAGACAATGCCACAGGTCTCTGCTTCTGATGTATCTGATTACTGCTTCAGCTCTGCTCCCTGTTGGATAACCATGCCAGCCTTGGCTGCTGAGTGGACTCCATTCAATGGCAGTAGTTCCTCTTGTCATTTCAGGCCTAGAGAGGATAGCCACCAGATAGCTCCTCAAGGATGTGGGCTCCCTCACAAAGTGTTTCTCACAGCCTTAGTGAGAGGAGTGTCCTCCGGATCCACTCCCAACAGGAATGCATGTTTATGTTCATGAAAAGAAATGTACAGAAAGTTCATAGCATTTTCATAATCGCCTAAAACTGGATACTGCCCAGATGTCCGTTTAGAGAAGAATGATTAAATAGGTGAAGATATATGCATACAGTGGAATGCTCTACATCAATAAGGATGAAGGGACTTAAACTACATGCAAAAACACGAATGAATCTCACAGACCTTACGTGGAGTAAAAGAAGCCCCACTCAAAAGAGTGCATGCTGTTTAATTCTATTTAAATCATCTTCAGACACAGGCAAAGCTAATATGTGGTGGGATAGTAATCACCCTTGCTGGGAATTATGACTAAAAGGTAGCACAAGGGGTCTTTGGACTGCTGCTGATATTCTTTTTCTTGATCTGGTGTAACCAACAGGCTACACAGCTGTGCTCACTTTGTGACAATTCATGGAGCTGGCCATTTTTGCTTTGTGCACTTTGCTGTGTGTATGTTCTACGTCAGTAGAATGAAAACAACCAAACAATAAGCCCAGTACCTGGAGTACCAGGAGACCCAGCTTTACGTAGAACATAGAGCATTTGAAAATAGTTCACATCAACTTGCAGAAATGCCAACATTTTTGAATTGTGGGATTTTGGTGAATGAAAGCGTCTATTCATTACAGTTAATACTGTAATGCTGAAAGTGATTTTGCTTGTAGATTGTTAAGCAAAGCCACGTGGGCCTCAGGAAGAAAGCCCTGCAGTCAACTATAGAGTTAGGTGGGGAGTGTATGCATGAAGAAGATGACTTCAGGGAAAGTGGTGGAACATCTTCGAAAATGCATGGGCTGTTTTAGTTTGGTACCCTTGTCCTTTAGGTCCTAGGTTTTGTCACTTTGAAGGAAGAATGAAACGTCTATGTATAGAATACACATTAAATAAATAATCATCAAACATCTCCAGTATGTGCTCCAGGTATATACACCACCCCTTACCTCTTCCAGAGATCCGAATACCATTATTGATGGCATTTTTGTTTTTATAAGGTTTCTCCTGGCCCACAATCATTCCGGTGAAAGGTGCATACACAGTAGATCCATCCGAGCACAAGACATCCACACCCCGGTGAAGCCTGTGATTTCCAGGATGTAAATAAGAATGAACAGACTGAGGAACTGCCCTGGGAGTTTTATTGCCCAGGAAGATGGTGTTAGCCCACTGTTCCCAGACCAGGGTATCAAAAGTTGAAGCTGCTGGAACGTGTTGGAATGTCCCAGGTTTCCTCACTCTGTTTACCCATTTTTCACCTCCTTCTCTGCATGTTGTAATAACCATGTTATAAAGGTTAAAACATTTATGATAGTAAAACACAGGAAGCCTTTAAAGATGTTAGCCGTTATTATTATATGGCATTTTGGGGAAATGAGGCAATCTGTGTAAGTAAATTTTGTAGATACCTGAATCTTGACCCCTGCAAAACCACTTAGAAAAGAGATGGCTTTTTTTTTTTTTTTCCGGTACGCAGGCCTCTCACTGTTGTGGCCTCTCCCGTTGCGGAGCACAGGCTCCGGACGCGCAGGCTCAGTGGCCATGGCTCACGGGCCCA
>NC_041221.1:132465044-132490005 GCF_002837175.3 Physeter macrocephalus
CCCGAACCCGTGTCCCCTGCATCGGCAGGCGGACTCTCAACCACTGCCACCAGGGAAGCCCAAGGGATGACTTTTTATGGGAACCTATTATAAAAGAATCATATGTTACCCTAGTCTTATTTTTCTCCCAGTGATCCGTAAGTCATTATAAACATCATTTATTGTGTATGGTTTTAATATAGTGAGTGACATCTCCTGCATTTATTAAAGTGTGTGGAGCACAAACACAAAATGATCCCAGGTTGTGAGATTTCTTGTCATCTCCAACAGTCCTCACTGTTGACACTATGCCAGTTCTCCACCATCCTCTTCTCCCTTCTAATAGTCTACCTGAAAGTCAGATTCACTAGGATTGTTAGCATTATGTGTAAAGCAACATTGAGCAGATTCCAGGTGAGGAGCCAGTAAGTTATTGTATGAGTCAAGTGCATAAAGTTTAGGGTATGAACTAATTGAGTCTTAATTTTGGCAATTCAGAGGCCACTTTCCCCTATGTCCTGTCTCTTAGCCCTATTCCAGGTATGTGAGGTTGCTTTGTAAGTAGTATCTGTGTGAGTGAGAGTTGTTCTGTGATTAGGATGGAGATCAGTGATACAGTTGGACACATGGCTATTTCATCAGAAAGTGGCACTCCCAAGGTAGTACTGTGCACTGTTGAAAGTTCACAAGTTTGTCTCTCACTGTCTGGAAGAGATTACCTGCTTAGGGCCAGCCTCTGGTGTTCACCTCCCAGAGCCTGGGTCAGTAACACCATGGTTTGATGGGAAGAGGATCCAAAAGCCTGGATTCTAGTCAAGCCTTCACCACCTCCAACTGTGTTTGGCAAGTCCCTTAACCCTTTGGTGCCCCAGTTCAAGTTCCTCATCTATAAAATGGGACAGTAATGTTTGGCTTTCACCTTGGAAAAGCCAAGTGAGATGAGTCAGCGTGTGAAAACATTGAGAGAAAACACTGCTCTCCTCTCTCTTGCCCTTGTTCAATGCTTTGTTCCTAATTCAGAGCCCAGAGTTGGCGCCCTGTTCTTGGAAGTTGCCCCAAACATGGTAATATAACTGGTTATATCTCTTTATTTTCCTGCTGTTGGAAGGGAGAGGATGGTGAGCACTTGAAGAAACTTCGGGCAAGGACACTAAGCAAAGAGGTTAAGAGCCAAAAGAGGATATGGTTATGTGTGAAACCCTGTTACCTTTGAGCCGTGTACTGGCCACAACCATGGCTGTCACATGTCCTGATCTCATTGGAAGACTTGCCAGCACATACAGTAGCCCATGGCCCAGCCAGTGCTAAAAAGGAGAAACAGGAGAAGCACATTTCCTGACCACATATTCCCAATCTCTACTCTCCTTGTGTCTCCCAGTAGATTGAAAAATTCTGTTTTCACTATACTTTCTCTTTAATTTTTCTGTAGTTTAAGGGGTGGTCTTCCTTTAACTCCTGATTCAGCTATAAAATGGGCTTTTCCCCTGGTCACAGAAGTCTGTTTTATGACATGTAGAGTATTTGTGTGTTTCTTTATAAGCATTTACCTTTATCATTATAGTTTGTTTCAGATTATTCATTAAACAATGGTATAGATTGCACTTTTCAAATTTTTATTTACTCATGACTTGGTATGGGGACCACTATGTTTAGGTTAAACAAAATAAACAGCATGGCTCAAACAAATAATTCTAGAAATTCTAAAGTAACTTTGAAATGTTCTTTATTGCTCGTCTTCATAATGAAATCCAAGAAAATGTTTGAATTAAAGCAGAAGCAAACTCTGCACTACCAAAGTTTATTTAACACGAAATAGTATTTATTTATAATTATTATTAATAATAATATCTCTTTCATATTTGCAAACATAGAAGAGGAGATTCTTAGAAATAAGAACATGTCAAACTAATTTGGCCTAGAGTGGAGTGAGAAGAGAAAGTGGGGAAGGGAGTAAAACAATTATTTGAAAAATTATGAAGCAGTAAAACATGGAGGAGGGCGCTGGCTCTCTTTGTGTATTTTGTGCAAATTTTGTTTTTAGTGCGACTTCTCTTTAATAGAGTAGGCACTTGATAAATGTTCATTTGAATTAAATTTCCTGGATTTCCAGTTGTTAACGTTCACAGAGAGATGCGTTAAGAAACTCGTCCTTTTACTTCAGGACAGACTAACAAAAACAGAAGCAAAAGCAAGGATCTGCTAATTTGCTTGTTGATTTTATTTAAAGATATTTTGCTATTCATTAATATATGTGCTATGAAGAGAAGCTACAGAATATGGCCATTAAACATATTCTTGAATATACCTCTAAAAGGTGGGTTTCATAAGTCTTACACCTTGGAGCCAAGCTTCAAATCTCTTTGGCAACTAATATTTATCCTTCAGAATTGAGACATATATTAGACAGTTTATTAATTTATTCATTTTCTCTTCTGCTGTGGCAGTTCACCTTGTCCTAATCCATACTAGTCTCTGTATCAGGAGTTTTATAAATCAGATTCTTACACAAACTTTTTATTTTCTAATTTTGTTCCGATTAAGTCCTAGACTAAGACGGAAAGACTTTTCTATTTCTCTCATTAAAGAAACAGAACATTCAGTTAGAAATCATTGAGGACCACCCCTCTCCCCCGTGTATCCTTCCTGTTCCACTTTTAATAACCAAATAGACAAGTTTCTGTTGTGATTGTGATGTTAATGACTTTTAAATCTATCCTTGAAATCAGTTTTCAAAAGTCAGCCAAGATTGTAAAGTTGTAATTTTGACTTACCAGGTGAAATAAAAACCGCCAGAAGGAGGACTCCTGTGGAAAACATTTGGCTTTGGTCTCCCTTAGGATGCTTCTTCCTCTGATACTTAGGATTGCCCCTACGCTCTCTTTGAAGAATACTCAAGTTTGAATTAGTATTTTCTAGCTATTTAGCCTTAGAATGCTGCATCTCTCATATCTTTAATTTGGTATGAGACATACAAAACAAATATGAGGACGGGGGGAATCAGATTCTAATATTCCATGGATAGCTGTTTGGCTCACATGTAGGACCTATGTAAAAGCTTTTGTTCTGAGGAAGCTAACTTTATTGGAAATGCTGACTAAATATTAACAGAAAGTGATAAGGCTGGGTGAAGAGTGACTCTTTCCTGGGCTGTGACTGGTGGGAGAATATCCCGTGAAAAATTGAATGCTTAGTACTATCTTCTAGAAGATCTACCTTTCATTTCCTGGGTAGGACATATTTCAGAAAAGACCATTAATAATGTATGACCCTCTATAACATATTCTTTAGTATATATCCCTTGGGTTTTTTTAGATCATCATTTCAGTTTCATCTGTGTAATGTTTGCAAATAATTTTACTATTTTGAAAAAATTGTATTTTTTTCCTTTAAATATACGATTTTAAATGTTTGCTTGTTGTAACAATGTAAAATTAACAACATCCAAAGTATCCATAAGTAGAGGAAAAGATGACTTAGGATATAGTCATACAATGGAGTATAATAATAACATTTGGAATATAATTTAACAGTTCAAATGAAGGCAGTCTGTATGTTTTAAAACAGCTAGATCTACTGTTGAACACTTTTGAATAAACAAGCTACTTTTAAAATGTTATACACAGGATTAAATTTAACCACTTATTAAATTTTGAAAGCAAATGTATTTGTGAATAGCTGCATGTATAGTAAAAATACAAAAATGTGCACAAACTAACTCTAGGATTATAGCTACCTCTGAGGAGGGAGAGAAATAGAATTGTGAAAGGATATGCAAAGTGCTTAAACTCTAAAATACTTTATAAAAAAGAAAAAGATCAGAAGCAAATATGTTAAAACATTAATTTATTAATTATTGAAGGTCAATACATGGGTATTTGTTATATTATTCTCTTTACTTTTCTGTATATTCCAAACATGTATTAGCACCTCCACCTTTTTATGCTTAATATTAATTGAGGCCCTGGAATTTTCTGTGGAAACATCCCTATTTAAGTAATTTGTCAGGGTCTGCGGGAGACTGAGATTGTGACCCTCGTTCTTCACCCCTCCCTGCATCAGTGCCCTTTCTGTGTCTCACTGGGGGCAGAGGAGCTTTCCCGACCTTTGATTGTAGTTCAGTGATATGACTTGCTTTGACTAGTAAAACGAAGCAGAAGTGGCAATGTGTCCGTAGAGCCTGAGTCCTACAGGGTCTGTGTCTTTCCATTTGCCTTCTTGTGTTCTGCCATCGCTGTGCGGAGAGCGTTCCCAGACTCACCTGCTGGCCTTAGGAAGGGAATGCAGGTCACATGGCACAGTCACCCTAGCCAAGTCAGCCCCCGAAGCCAGCCTAGCACGCCCCACAAACGTATGAGCAAGAATAACTGGTTGTCGTTTGAAGCCGGTGAGTTCTGGGATGGTATGTTTAAGTAGCAGTAACTAAACAATACCAGTTAGAGTATATACCACTTTTTACTTCACACACAGTCTCTCAAGGAGGCATCTCATGTATAAAGTGCGGACTGCCTATGTATTTACTATATCAAAGAACTTGAGTCTCTGTACTAGAGGAAATACAGTGCCAGCAAATCCAAATTGTTTTTTTTCCTTTGGGTTGCGTTCTGTTTGGTTTAAACATGTATGCATTTTAATCCATCAAAACGTAAAATCAAACACATATTCACATAAGATGTATAAATGCGTAGATTTGTGGGACTGTGTCTGGCAACAGTATCACAAACCATAAGGTGATACTATTAAATGCAAATATGCTTTTTTTTCTTGGGATCTCTAAGAACAAAAGTGAGGAATTAACATATGGAATTGGGCTGGTGTTTTTAACTATAGTGCCACGCACTGTGTAGTGCAGCATATGTGTCAGGCACTCTGCTCACTGCTTATCTTATTTCATTCTCACTAGAGCCAGGGACAGAGGAGGGCTGTGTCTCCCAGGAACGGGCCTACATTAGTATCCTCCCTCCAATGCAGTCATTGGTGGGGAGGAGTCAGATAGAGGCATGGTCTTTGGTGCAAGTGAGGTGTTGGATTTCAAAGCATAGAAGCTGGGGACCTTGGTCAATTACGGTCCCTAGGGGAGGCCCTAGGAGCAGCATTTTCACAGCCGCCAGCTCCACACTGCAGTAATTTTCAGAGCAGTTTTAAAAATATAGGTTTCGTCATTAATTTTCACACACGATGTTGATGATGTTACTACCAGCCCTATTTTGAGCATAATGTTCGTGAAGGTGGGAAGTGTGAGATTTGAAAATCCCAAGGAAATGAGAATTAGATCCCAGTTTTCTCCAAAATCCATATTTTACCACCTGCATCATATTGCTTGTTCAAGAGCAACTGTCCCTCAGTCAGAATCTTAATTTCCAGCTGAATATCCTCAGAGCCCTAGCTCACTGATTGCAGAATGAGGACCTCGAAAAGCTGAAATTGGGATGAAAATATTAACAATAGCAATAACGGCAGCCCGCAGTTACTGAGTGCTTGCTATTTGCTAAGTGGATCATTTTTTTTACGCCTCTTGAGTTGTAGGTACTATTGTAATTCCCATTTTCTAGAGGAGAAAAAGGCACAGCTTGAGTAGGTAAATTCACTCAAGATCATACAGGGAGGAAGTAGCAGCTCTGGGATTCAAACCTATGGGGAAGTGGGTAAGCTTTGCTGTGTTAGAATCATCTAAAGACATTCTCTCTTAGGCATCTGTCATTTATCCAGAGCATTGATTCTCACCTGGGATAGTTTTGTCCTTTAGGGAATTTGGAAATGTCTAGAGATATGTTTGGTTGTCACAGCTACAGGGGTATTGTTGGAACATAGTGGATAGAGGCCAGGGGTGCTGCTAAACATCCTACCAGGCACAGAAAAGACCCCACAATAAAGAATTATCTGGCCCCAAATGTTAATTGTGCCAAGGTTGCAAAACTGTGATCTGAGGTATACCCGATATTATGTTTGTAACTAGAATTAAGAACATGTTGAACTAAATTTGTCTAGGTGATTATTGACAGGTTTAAAAACATCACGATGGGCATTAGAATATTAAACCTGGACTATATTCCTTAATTTACATTAGAAAATCACCAGCTGTCAGTATTTTTGAACACAATAATTAAACTCCATTGTGTCTAAGGAAATAATAAGGGAATTAAAGCAGATATAAGCTAGCTAACTGAACATTTGTTCTGAACAAGGCTGGCAAATGTCCATTTTGGAGTAGGATCCCAGGGCCAGAAGGCACTGCCATTGTTCTTTGTGTATAATCGGTGATTGTGAGGAATGATCAGATGGTTGCTGTATATTAGAGATCTTTTGACTAGAAACAGTTATCTGTTAATAGCTTTTTAAATTAATTAATTTATTTTTGGCTGCGTTGGGTCTTCGTTGCTGCGCGCAGGCTTTCTCTAGTGGCGAGCGGGGGCTACTCTGTTGCTGTGCGCAGGCTTCTCGTTGCGGCGGCTTCTCGTTGCAGAGCACGGGCTCAGTAGTTGTGGCGCACGGGCTTAGTTGCTCTGCGGCACGTGGGCTCTTCGCGGACCAGGGCTCGAACGCATGTCCCCTGCATTGGCAGGCGGATTCTTAACCACTGCGCCACCAGGGAAGCCCAGTAGACAGCTTTGAAGGAGACCTTTATCTTCTCTGAGCTATACTTCATAAAGAAATACATGTGGAAGTACAGATTCTTACTGGGCTACAATTACTGACGGGCATTTAACTCTTGCAAGGAGCAGTCAACTCTCAGCATTGTAAGTTGATCTCACTTTTCTCTCCTACCCACCTCCACCTCCTGCCACCTCCACTACCCCACCCCAGGCCTCATGCCTTGACCATTTTACTTTTCTTAGCACTTTCACCAAAGAAAGGGAGGCTCAGGATGAGGAGAAATTCAAAACTGGCTATAATTCAAATTTGAAGGCAGTGGTGATAAAACTATTTTTCCTATATTGAGATTTACTAAAAGTTACTTTCAGCACATCATTCTCATCTGCACATCATTCTCATCTCTTGTTAGAAAAGCTTGAGATAAAGGAATGTAAGAGCTCACCCAGTTGCAAGGCTCAGTTGTTCCTCCTGTCTTGTCTCTGCTTCTCTGTAACTGTCTTCTGCTTCCAACGAGGTAGGTAATGAACTTGTGCTGAAATATCATAGTGATAATACTGGCCAAATTGCAGGAGTTTATGAACAAATTGATTCTGATATGTTAATATTTTGTGTTCATCTTAGTCTGTTCAGGCTGCTGTACAGATCACCAGAGACGGGGTTGCTCATAAACAGCAGAAATTTCTCTCTTACAGTTCTAGAGTCTGGAAGTCCAAGATCATGGTGCCAGCCCGGTCAGTTAGCATATAGATTAAAATCTATTTATCATCCTTGATTGAGGTGAATTTACCTTAATCCAGAGTCTGGCCCTTAGTTTTTTCATTGTCTAAGACTTAGACTCAGGGAGAGTGATTCAAATTCCTCAAGTTACAGGAAGCCAAATGCACACAGAGATAGATAGATAGATAGATAGATAGATAGATAGATAGATAGATGATTTTCAATGGAGATAATTCCTCTCTAATGGGAGGATATGCTCCCTTCTTGGTGTTAAAACCCTTGGGAAAGTGGTTTGATGAATGTGGAATGAGAGCAAAAAGAGGTAAAGAATTTTAAGGGCTTTTCCAACCAACTTTATGGTCTGTCTGAAGTCTCTTTTTCTATGATAAAATGGACTAGAAAATGTTTCTGCCTTCAGTGACACCAAATGGGGCCATAAACATCTTGCTCCTTGATTCCCTTTCTGGCTCCCTCGGCCCATGTTTTTCAACCAGGAGTATCTGGAGGTGGGCCAGGTAACACAAAACGCCACAGGATAAACATGGTGACACAGGTTGTCAGTATTTCTTTAGGATTTGGAAATGGGGCAAAAGGAAGAGGCATAACAACAGTATACTTTTGTGTATATTTATATACATATAAATATAATGTGTGTTTTTATATCTGCTAACATACTTGATCTTTTTAAAATTGAGATTTCATTCACATATCTTATCATTTACCCTTTTAAAATATATACTTCAGTGGTTTTTAGTATATTCACAAAATCATACACTCATTACCACTAATTCTAGAACATTTTCATCACCCCAGAATGAAAACCCTGACACATTAGCAGTCACTCCTCATTCCCTACTTTCCCCAGCCCCTGACAACTCTTAGTCTACTTTTTCACTCTGTGGTCATGTCTGTTTTGGACATTTCGTGTAAATGAAATCATAGAATATGTGATCTTTCATGTCTGGCTTCTTTCACTTAGCATACTGTTTTCAAGGTTCATTCATGTTTTACCATATGTGAGTACTATATTTCTTTTTATGACTGGATGATATTTCATTGAATGAATATACTACATTTTGTTTATCCATTCATCAGTTGATGGACAATTGGGTTGTCTCCACTTTGGGCTATTATGAATAATGCTGCTATGAACATTCATGTACAAGTTTTTGTGTGGACATATATTTTCAGTTCTCTTGGGTATATACCTAGGAGTGGGATTGCTGGGTCATATGGTATCTCTGTGTTTAACTTTTAGTGCAACTGTTAAATGGTTTTCCAGAGTGTCTACATCAGTTTACATTCCCACCAGCAATGTTTAAATGTTCCAATTTCTCTACATCCTCACCAACACTTGTTATTATCTGTCTTTTTAATTATAGCTATTCTAGTGCATGTAAAGTAGTATCTAATAGTGGTTTTGACTTGCATTTCTCGCATAACCAAGGAAGTCGGACATCTTTTCATGTGCTTATTACCCTTTTGTATATTTTCTTCGTCTGTTAAATGTCTATTTAAATCCTTTGCCCAGTTTTTAATTGGATTATTTATCTTTCTATTGTTGAGTTGTAAGAGTTCTTTATATATTCTGGACACAAGATCTTTGTGAGATAGATGATTTGCAAATATTTTTTCCCATGTGTGTTGTCTTGTCATTTTCTTGATAGTGTCCTTTGAAGCATAGAAGTTTTTAGTTTTAATGAAGTTAAATGTATCTTTTTTTTCCCCTTTGGCTGCTTGTGCTTTAGATATCATACTAAGAAATGATTATCTAATCCAAGGTGATGAAGATTTATGCCTATGTTTTATTCTAAGAATGTTATAATTTTATCTCTTGCATTTAGGTTTATCCATTTCGAGTTAATTTTTTATATGTTATGAAGTGTAGAGGGTCCAAATTCATTTTTCTTTTGTATGTAGATAGTTCTCTCAGCATTATTTATTAAAAAGACAATTATTTCCCCCATTTAATTTTCTTGGAACCCTTGTAAGAATCCATTTGGCCATTCTGGACTCTCAATTCTATTTCGTTGATCTATATGCATATCCTATGGAAGTATCACACAGACTTGATTTGTTGCTTTATAGTAAATATTGAAATCTGGAAGTATGAGTCTTCCAGCTTTTTCTTCTTTTTCAAAATTGTTTTGGTTACTCTGGATCCTTTGCATTTCCATATTAATTTTAGAATCATCTTGTCAGTTTCTGAAAAAAATTGAAAGACAGTTGAAATTTTGAGAGATTGAGTTGAATCTGTAGATCAATTTGGGGATTATTGCCGTTTTAGCATTATAAAGTCTTACAGTCCTTGAACATGGGGTATCTTTCCATTTATTTAGGTCCTCTTTAATTTCTTTGAATAAGTTTTATGGTTTCAGGGTACATGTCTTGCACTTCATTTGTTAAATGTATCACTAAGTATTTTATTCTTTTTGATGCTATTATAAATGAAATTGCTTTCTTAATTTCATTTTCAGATTGTTCATTCCTAATGTATAGAAACACAACTGCTTTTTGTATATATATCTTGTATCCTGTGATCTTGCCAAATAAGTTTATTAGCTCTTACAGGTTTTTTTTGATGAAGTCCTTAGAATTTTCTATATACAAGGTCATTTAATCTGAAAATAGTCTTTTTATTCATCTATTTACTGCCTTTTGTGTTCAGTAAATATTTTCTATTGTACTTTATAATTTCCTTGTCATTTCTTTTACTATATAGTTTTGAGTTATTTCCTTACTGGTTCCCGTGGTGATTATAAATTAATTTACAACAATCTAGTTCAGATTAATACCAAATTAACTGCAATGGTATACAGAAACTTTGTCCCTATATGGCTTCACTCTTTCCCTCCTCCTTCGTGCTTTGTTATATAAATTGTACCTTTATACATTGTATGCTCATCAACATACAGATTTGTAATTGTTGCTTTCTTTACCTATGTATTGATAGTTACTTTTACCAGTACTCTTTATTTTTTCATGGAGATTCAAGTTACTGTCAGGTGTCCTTTGATTTCAGCCTGAAGGAGTTCCTTTGCATTTCCTGTAGACCAGATCTGCTAGCAACAAATTCTCTCAGCTTTTGTTTACCTAGGACTGTCTTAACTTCTCCTTCATTTTTTGAAGGATAATTTTGCCAGATACAGATAGAGAATTCTTGGTTGGCAGTTTTTGTCTTTCAGTACTTGCAGTATTTTTCTTATATGTCATACCACTGCCTCTGGCTGCCATGATTTCTGATGATAAAATCAGCTGTTAACCTCTTTGAGAATTCCTTGTATGTGAAGAGTTCCTTCTTTCTTATTGCTTTCAAGAATCTATTTTTGGCTTTGTCTTTTGAAAGTTTGATTATGATGTGTCCAATCTTTGAGTTTTTGAGTTTATCTTGCCTGGATTTTGTTGAGCTTCTTGGTTGTGTAGATGAATGTTTTTCATCAAATTTGAGAAGTTTTCAGTTATTATTTCTCTTTTAAAATTAATTAATTTATTTTTATTTTTTGGTTGTGCTGGGTCTTTGTTGCTGCGTGCAGACTTCCTCTAGTTGCGGTGAGCGGGGGCTGCTCTTTGTTGCAATGCACAGGCTTCTCATTGTGGTGGCTTCTCTTGTTGCAGAGCATGGGCTCTATGCACATGGGCTTCAGTAGTTCTGGCATGAGGGCTCAGTAATTGTGCCTCATGGCCTCTAGAGCACAGGCTCAGTAGTTGTGGCTCACTGGCTTAGTTGCTCCTCAGCATGTGGGATCTTCCTGGACCAGGACTCGAACCTGTGTCTCCTGCATTGGCAGGCGAATTCTTAACCACTGCACCACCAGGGAAGTCCCTCAGTTATTATTTCTTTAATATTCTTTCTGCCCCTTTCTCTCTATCTCTCCTGTCCTTCTGGGACTTCCATTATGCATATATTGGTATTCTTGAGGGTTCCCCACAGGTCTCTAAGCCTCTATTCATTTTTCTTCATTCTTTTTTCTTTCTGTTTGTTATATTGAATCATCTCAATTGACATATCTTCAAGTTTCCTGATTCTTTCTTCTCCCTGCTTAAATCTTCTGTTGAGCAGAAGAGAATGTTTTATTTCAGTAATTGTGTTTTCCAACTCTAGAATTCTTATTTGGTTCTTTTACATATAATTTCTCTTCTTTATTGAAATTCTCTGTTTGGTGAAACATTGTTCTCATACTTTACTTTTTTATACATGATTTCCCTTAGTTCTCTGAATGTTTAAAGTAGCTGATTTATAGTCTTTGTCTAGTATGTGCAATGTCTGGTTTTCCTAAGGGACTGTATGTACTGGCTATTCTCTGTGTGTAGTCCCTACATGAAATCGTGTGCCTGTATCTGGCCATCAGAACCATGACCCCAGGGGAAATGCTTGTACCTATGTAGGATGTAAACATCCTCCCTCTTTCTATCTATTGTGTGCTAAGGGCAGAGGATCAAAAATGAGGAGGCTACTCCTCACAACTCATTAAATTACAGTGTCTGCCTTCTCTGCTTACAACCACTAATATTTACCTAAGGTTGCTCTCAAGAACACTTGTGAACCAATTGATTCTCTATCTCCTGCAGACCTTTGTAGCTAAAAGAGATTGGTAGTCATCTATACAAAATAAAATAAGATCATTCTAGCCTGTGAGATTTTAGTTAGACTTGAACTTTTACTGAGAAAACTGTTCTTTATCTCACTGGGTACAAATATGCAATCAAGGAAGACCTGTTCTTTATTTAAATCCATTCTTTTCAAATGAGAGTCTCTTGGTTTTAAAATCCTGCCAGAGAATTTTGTGTCAGAACTGACCATTTGATTTTAAGGTTCCAGAACGTACTAAGCCCAGTCAATAGACAGTCCTCACTCTATCAAATACTTACAGACCCACAGTGGGCATATTTCCTCACCCAGTGTCACCATCTGCTAGTACTTTGACCAGCAGAAAGCAAACATCCCAGGGTCACCTAGGGAAACAAAGGCTTAGATTACCCCAAGCATGATAAACAGATGTGATTGGCCCACTGAGCTTTGAACCCTGAAATTGCACCACACACAGACATGGTCAGAGCATTGCCAGAGGTTATAACACACACATTCTTGGCGCCATTGTTCGGATTGACTCAGACCAGCTGAACATCTTAAACTGAGTAATAAATGGATTATGATAATGGAAGAAATGATGCTCTCCTGTTTGGGGACTAAATTGTCTCTCTAGCTACTGATACCTCCTAAAAAAGGAACTGTCAACATGAGTGACTGTCAAAGTTACAGTACTTCTTCACTGTTCAATGACTCAAGTTCATGTTTAGTGAGTAGTTTGTGCAAGGCACTCAACTAAGCGCTGTGAGAATGTGAAGATGAGTAGGGAGGCAAGCAAGCCAGGAAAGACTGAGAACATGGCAGGGGTCAACCCTGGATGTGAGAATGAGGGTGAGTGCAGGCCTAGGAGGAGTGAAACAGGTGTGGGGAGTGTTAACGGTCTTGAAGTTGGCCAAGCCCATGAAGCATTTCAGAGGGCCTTGGAAATCAAGACTGTGTGTGATTTCCCACTGTGTTGCTTGTTTCTAACAATAAAGATGGAATTTAAAAATTTCATTTGACCCTAGGGAGATCTGGAACTGCTCCAGGAATACTCATGTTGGATGCTGTGAGAGAGGATAGGGAAGTCATTGTTGGATGTTTAGATATTTGTGCAAAGACTAGATATACTTGTGTTTTTATCTGTTTTCAAAGTTTACTTTTAAATTGTTTCATCAGAAGATATATCGGAGATATAAAACTTTTTTTCTGTTATTGCTAAATAGGAGCTATCAAGGAAAGGAACTTGGTTGGACCTGATGGACATAAAAGACAGCATGACCTTCAGAGTAGATGACTCTAAGGAAACCTTTGCCAGACAACAGGGTAAACCGAACTTTTCAGGGAAAATGTAACAGTGCTAGCCTAGAAGTATCTTTTGTAATTATGAATTCAGAAAATTTGTTTCTGCTGGAGATGTTGTTTTCTCTCTGCAATTAACAAAAGGGTATCCATTTGTATTAGGGTTCTCCAGAGAAACAGCACTGGTAGGGTGTGTGTGTGTGTGTGTGTGTGTGTGTACACAAAATAACAATTTATTTTTTCTATATAGAATATATATATACACAAAATAACTCTCTGTTTACTGTATTCTAAAGAGAGAGAGTATGTTTTATTTTAAGGAATTGGCTTATGCAGTTGTGGAGGCTGGCAGCTCCAAAAGCTGCAGGTCAGGTGGGCAGGATGGAGACCTAGGGAAGAGTTGATGTTACAGCTTAGAGTCCAAAGGCAGTCTGGGGGCAGAATTCCCTCTTCCTTGGGGGACCTCCCTCTTTTTTCTCTCAAGACCTTGAACTGATTGACTAAGCCTTTCCTACGTTATAGAGAGTAATTTGCTTTACTCAGAGTCTACTGATTTAAGCATTAATCTAAAAAGTACCTTCACAGAGACATTTATATGGTCTCTGACCAAATACCTGGGTACCATGGCCTATGCAAGTTGATACATAAAATTAACTATCGCAACATTGTAGCACCTTTGCTTCAGGAATAAAAATTTAACTCTGTGCTTTGACTTCAAGAGTTGAACCAGAACAGAAGCAAAGCTTGGCATGCCATGGGGGCTTTCATGGGACTTCAGGAAATTTCATTTTGTTGGTTTAATTTATGGACGCTTTATATACCCAAGTACAATCTCATTGAAAACTTTCCTTACAGTCTGTTCAATTTAAAACCTTTGATGAGGAGTTAGGGGAGAAATAAGACATAATGAAAATGATGGAGCCAGGGAAGAAAATCCCTAATTCCCACATTTCATTAGCATGTTTTGCCTTTTGTGAGCACTCTGCACATCTCTTTGTGTTTTACCAGTGCTAAGCCATACAGAAACAGAAGGGCTGTGAGAGAAGAGCAAAGAGTGGGTGCTGTAGAGAGCAAATGGAGAATCCTACAAGGGAATGTGCATTGAGGTTAGCCTGCAGCCCCCCACGTTTTCAATAACAAATAGCAAATGATAAGCTGTTCCAACTTATCATTTAAGAGCAATGTTAGAAGAATTTCTGGCCCGTATTTTTTGAAACAAAAACCTGCTAAATGAAAAACAAATCACCTGCTAAATGACTTCGTGTTTTTGTTGATCATTATCAAATATTCTGAAACATCTTTTTTTTTTTTTGCAGTACGCGGGCCTCTCACTGCTGTGGCCTCTCCCGCTGTGGAGCACAGGCTCCGGACGCGCAGGCTCAGCGGCCATGGCTCACGGGCCTAGCTGCTTCGCAGCATGTGGGATCTTCCCGGACCGGGGCACGAACCCGTGTCCCCTGCATCGGCAGGCGGACTCTCAACCACTGTGCCACCAGGGAAGCCCTCTGAAACATCTTTTTATTAGTTAGTTTGTTCCTTTCTTCCCAAAACCTTGTAAAAAAAGAAAGAAAGAAAAGAAAAAACGTTACTGTGCCAAAATTAGAAGGCTTACACATCGATCTTTGTTTCATGATTGAGGGGACTTCATTCCTTGGTGTGTTTCTTTTAAAGAAAACAAAGCACCTTTTTGTTTTCAAGTTTACTGCCTCATTTGTCCCTGCTCCTTGTTTGTGCCAAAACTGAAGCTCAGACACGTGAAGCGATGCCTGTCTGACTCCTGAGAAGCTGTCCTGCATCCATTCTCCTATCTCCAAGGACGGTTTCCCGGGGAAATTAGTAATCCCGGGTCTCTTGGAATCACAGGAGCTCCAGGACTGAATATGTAGGGTAAATGTTTTCCCTTGTAAGTCTCACATTCACCTAATTCATGGAATGCCCAAAAGGAGAGATAGTTCTCTCTTCTGCAAGAGACAGAAAATATGGGGAGGTGGGGGACCTAATTATAGTCTTACCTGAGGATGGGATGTGTGAAGGTGAGGGGGTGGTCTGGAACATGGAAGGAGAATAAGTGGCAATAAAGAAACATTTTCAAGTGGGGACAAGGTATGTTGGAGCCCATGTAGAAGAGCCTCAATCTTCTGAGATGAGATGCGTAGAAAATGTGAGAGTGGCAAGGAAATGACCTCGAGCTTGAGATTAAGCATGGTTTGTACTGGCCATGGGAGTTGATAAATGGGAAATGAAGGAAAGGATTGCCAAGCAGCTGGGACTCAGGAGGCCAGTCTCTGTGATGCTTCAGGAGTGTCCAGCTGTGCAGGAGCGGGAGAAGAAGACGCAATAAGCAGATGGAGGCCCCAGGGTAGCTAAAGCATAGAGTCCACAGGCTTGATCGGAAGGGCTGACCATGACATCTAGGCTGGACAGAGAGGCAAGAAAGAAGCCAGCTGGGAACTGGGAGAGGTTTGAGAAACTAAAGTCATGATGAGATGAGCCATGACAGGACACGTCCATGGAACGCCTTCCTGCCTCAGCCACCACCCTGCATCCTTGTGCATTTGCCTTTTCTGATCACTTGCCTTTCTTTCTACTTCAGTGCCCTTCCCATTTTTTTTTTTTTTTGCGGTACGCGGGCCTCTCACTGTTGTGGCCTCTCCCATTGCGGAGCACAAGCTCCAGACGCTCAGGCTCAGCGGCCACGGCTCACGGGCCCAGCCGCTCCGCGGCATGTGGGATCCTCCCGGACCGGGGCACGAACCCGTGTCCCCTGCATCGGCAGGTGGACTCTCAACCACTGCGCCACCAGGGAAGCCCCCTTCCCATTCTTTAAGGTTCAGTTCAAGTCCTGTCTGCTCCATGAAGTTCTCCTAGCTCTTTCTAGGTTTGTCAGTGCCCCTTCTTGAGACTCCCTCCCAACTTTTTTTCTGGGGCATTTAAGTTATTTCAGAATTATAGTCATATATTGTGTCCATTGTGTACATCTTACTTCCTTGTGAAGATGTGCGGCCTCTCGGGATAAGAACTGTCACACACTGCTTTTATTTTCCTAACGTGGTTAAACACTGTTTGAACACAAATATGCTTAATGTTTCAAGTATAGGTCGATTTCCAGTAAATAAATGGCATTACTACCATATACTTGAGACTACTTGGTGGATTTTGTTGGATTTTTTTATACTGGAGAGTTTGCAATATGCTGTCCTGGTCACTCATGAGAAGTTCAAAATATCTGTCAAATAATTCTTACTTCCAATATAATTTATCTCTCTGAACCACTTTGATGCCAATAAAATATTCATGGGAGAGGGCATCCCAAGAATATTTGCACAGCTATTAAATTATGACAAAATCAGAAGACCTGACTTTGTCCAGACATTTTATATTTCCTTGGATGAAAGATAGAGCAAGTTTGCCCTTTCTTTTAATATAGTGACCAGGATCTTGCAACAAATGAATATTAAATGATAGGTTATGATAGAGAACCATTGGTGTGTTGTACAGAAGACAACTTCTCTGTGTGGACCAAAAGGTCAACTCTGTCTCTAGCTAGCTGATGGGCTTGGACAAGACACTTCCTCTTTCTCCTGTTTCCCTATTCAGGAGTTGCATGGGTGGACTTTGGGCTTAAACAGTGTAGAGCTGTTGGAACCCCTGCAATCAACAGGTCTGCATTGCCACAATGTGGTCTTCCAGTAGTGGACGCCATGGAGCAGACTTCAGAGCCTCTGCCTTTGCCCCTGGGAGCAGCCTGCGTGCCTTTCCCATCTGGACTGACGCATTTGGGTCTGAAATGGACCAGGATTATGAAAGTCATTGGTATAATTCAATTCCATCAGCTCTTCTAAAGGTCTTCCTTGGCCCTCTGCTTTTGAGTCATATGCCCATTCTGGAAGCTTTGCAGTTTTGTCACCACAGCCTGTTGCCATTGAAACAGAGTTTATCCTTTGTGGAAAATGCTGATCCTTCTAATGCCTTGCTGTCTTTCTTCATAGGGCAGTTAATCTTTTTCTACATAGTAAAGCTAGGTTTCAGCCTCCCTGGGCTCCTGGATTGATTTTCACAGGCAAAATCTTAGAAGTGACTTAAATTGTAGAAGTTCAGAGCAGAGGGAAACCTTAGGAATCATTCCAGCCAGATCCTCTTGTTTTACAGAAGAATGTCCGGTCCAGAGAGGAGAAGTGATTAGTCTGAAGCCACACAGCCTCTCAGGGAGTGATTCAGGGCTGGAGCCCAGGGATAATTGTGAAGCAGAAGTAGAACCAAAAAGGGACCCTCAACCAGGTGGTTCCCCTTATCTTTCATTAACTGTCCTCTCAGGTGCCTTCAGTGATGTGGAAGGTATGTGATTTGCAGCTTGCTTTAGTCTGTTTTTGTGTAAATATCCTTCATTTTACCTTTATTGGCAGCTTATTATGTGCCAGGTGCTGGGCGTAAACTCCCAAAATGCAGTATGTCTCATTTAATCTCAGGCTTACAAGGATGGGCTCTGGAGCAAGCAGCCTGGGCTCAAGTCCCAGCTGCACTTCTCAAGGGCCATGTGGGTTAGGACAAGTGATATACCCTGCTTGCACCTCACTTTCCTCTGCTGAACTTGGAGGATAATTATAGAACCTGTTTCTATTTGGTGAGATAATGCAGACCAGCCGCTTAGCACAGGACCTGGCCCATAGGAAGTACCCCCAGAAATGGGAGCTATCGTTTTTATTGGTCTTAGGCATTAGTTGTCTTCATATTGACATTCAACATAAGAACCATCTAAATGTTCTATTTCTCATTTATAACGTGAATGAACTATTGAGTGTGTATAGCTATCAATGTGTTAATAACTGTATTGTTTTCACTACATCGTACCAATAATGTTTTTGTGAGATGAATACATAAAACCAAAATGATATAATTATCCTCAAACTATTCTTCAAACACAGCTTATTTTCTCACAATGCCTTTCTTTACCCTCAAATTCTAAAAGAGAAAAACAAAAAGAAGAGAATATTCCAGGTAAAGGGCATCATCACACTTCTGATAGTTGCTTTTGTTTTTTTCTTTTAAGGATTGGCACTCTATTTATGGCTCTGAACAAATATCCCTTCTGGCTTTGGGGTTATGTACTTTCTAATCTGTAGGAGATAATTGCAGTTAACTTTTTTTTTTTTTTTTTGTGGCATGCGGGCCTCCCTCTGCTGTGGCCTCTCCCGTTGCGGAGCACAGGCTCCGGACGCGCAGGCTCAGCGGCCATGGCTCACGGGCCCAGCCGCTCCGCGGCATGTGGGATCCTCCCAGACCGGGGCGCGAACCCGGTTCCCCTGCATCGGCAGGCGGACGCGCAACCGCTGCGCCACCAGGGAAGCCCTGCAGTTAACTTTTTTCTTCATAGGAGAGGACAGCAAAGACTTGGATCCCCCATATTGGTTAACGTGGCAGTGTTGCCCAGAACCATGTGTAACGATAGACCCACGTGTTTACAAGTTACGTAAGGCTTTGCCTTGTTGACAGCCATCAAAGTTAACACCTCACAGCTCGAGGATTCTGCTTGATTTCCCCGTGTCAGGCTCGGCATTCAAAGCTTGATGCATTTTAAACCTGAAAACTGGGGTTCTAGATATAAATAGTATGAACAGTTGGACAATAGCGTTACCATCACGGTGAGATCACTTCCAGGAAAACACTGCAATGTAGCAATGGGAATAACATCTGGACTTTCAACAGTTGCATTTGATTTAGACTTGGACATCCTACATGAAATAGAGGCTGTATTTATTAATGACTTCAGTTTCCATGCAATCACTCACTTTAACTTGCAAAGCAAGACCTCCACAGCCTATTCGTTAAACCTACTGTGTTAGGGTATGGATGCAAAGCTCGCTTGACTTAGTAATTGCTTTGTTGCCTGTTCCTCCCTGCCCCATCCAGTCACCTTTCATACCACGACAAAGGAATACAGACAGAGGGGATCCTAGGGAGCAAAGTTTGTCTTTTTTGTTGGTGGTGATAGACTGGGGCTGTGGCTGGAGAAAATGTCCATTAAATAAGATAAAATGTGAATATTTTTTCCTCTCTTTATTTCAGCATCTGGATATCATTATACTTTTCCCTGTGTAACAATAAACCCTCAATTTTTTTTTTGCTGGGTACTTGGCCAACCAAAATAAAAACTTTATTCCCAGCCTTCTGTGGAACTAGATGTGAAAGTAACTAAGTTCTGGCCAATGAGATATAAGCAGAAATAGTACTTGCAAATTCTAGAAAGTGTTTTTACGAGGACGTTATGAAATCCCTCTTCTTCTCCTTCCTGCATTTGGAATGTGATCCTAATAGCTGGAGTTTCAGCAGCCGTTTTGGACTGAGGCAGCTTGAAAATGGAAAATATATATAGTGGAACAACAAGGTAGAACAAGGCTGGGTTTCTGACACCATGGAGGGTCTTAATCCTAGGTGGAGAACCTCCAGATTATTGTGGAAAGTAGTAAAAAGGAGTAATGTGAATAAAATTTTCAATACAGCTCAATGATTTATCAATAAAGAAGACTCTATATAATACCACTTGAGGAAAAAAATGTATCTTGCAGTTTGAAGTGTAGAAAGTTTGTCCACTGTGTCAGTTTGCTGATCATGTTGTTTACCTTTCCCATATTTCTACCTGCTTTTTGTCTGCTGCTTCTTTTAGTTACTGAAATTGGTGTGCAATAATTTCCACTATGATTGCACATTTCTGTTTCTCTTAGTGTTTGAAGTTTGATTTGTGTGCTAATGTTTTGAGGCTATTTTATTAGAGGCCTACAGTTTTAGAATACTTATATTGTTCTCTGAATTAAACTGTTTTTAAAAGTGTTTCTCTTTATGTCTGGTAATGCATTCTATTTTGCAGTCTACTTTATCTTTAGATATTAATATAGCAAAACCAAATCTATTTAGTGACTTCCATATTATCTTTTTCAATCCTTTCAATCTTTCTGTATCCGTCTGTTTTAGATATAGCTCTTGTAAATGGCATCTATTTGGGTTTGTAGTTTTAATCGTCTTGTAATCTTGGTCTTTTAATTAGGACATGAAAAACTGTTTTAACCACTCTGAAGAAACAAGATAGACCCTTACCCAAATTTTGGTTTGGATGTTGAGACGATGACAACATACATACACACCAAGAGGGTATGAAAAGATTTATTACTTACGTAACTGAGGCTGTCTGGGAGAACAGGTGAGACCTCTCAAGAGGCTTGAAATGGCTTGAGAGCAAGGAAAGGAGACTGTAGTTAGGAGACTGGGTTAGGATTGGGATGCCTTCAAGCATCAGGGCTTGTGTGGCTTGAATCTCCCACTGGTGCCTTAGGAGGAAGTACCCATATTTTTCTTACCAGATGTAGAACAGAAGGGAAGAGGAAGGCATAAACTGAAGAACTGTCAGCAGTCAAACATCGCCAAACGGAGACAGACTTTTTACTACCTAGACCAATTCACTTAATGTAAAAAGTGATACATTTTCAATTAAATCTACCATCTTACTCAGTGTGTTCTATTTTCCTTGCCTATTCTATATTATTTCTTCCCATTCTTGACCTCCTTTTGACTAATTATTTCTATATGGCATTTACCCCTCCATAAACTTGAAAGTTTTATATGATTTGTAGTCATTCTTTTAATACTTATTCTAGAGATTACAGTGTGCATTATCCAAATCCAGTTTTAATTGGTGTTTTTGTTGCTTTCTGGACACTCCAGTGGTTTCATTTAATACTTTAACTCTCTGCTATTGTTTGTATTTTAATATTTTATCTTGTAAACACACACTACATCATTATTATTACATGCAGTTGAACGTCATTTAGATTTATTCACATATTTTCCATTTTCATTGTTCTTTGTTTCTTTCTGCATCTCCAGACTCCCGTCTGGGATCATGTTCCTTCTACCTGAAGAGACGTTTTAATATTTCTTATAGTGCAAAGTAGTTGGAGAAAAACTTACCTCATTTTTTCTTTGTCTGAATTTTATTATGTCACAATTTCTAAAGAATGTTTTTCGTGGGTATAGAATTCTAGGTTACCATTGTATTTTTCAGCCCTCTGGAGATATCATTCCAGTGCCCTTTGACTCCCATTATTTCTCTTTAGAAGTCAGCTTTTAGGCCAGTAGGGACTCCATTGAAGGTCATCTGATTTTATTTGTTTTTGTCTTTGGTTTTCAACAGGTTTATTATGATGTATTTATGTGTGGATTTTCCTTTTTTTTCTAACATCTTTACTGGAATATAATTGCTTTACAATGTTATATTAGTTTCTGCTGTATAACAAAGTGAATCAGATATACGTATACATATATCCCCAAATCCCCTCCCTCTTGTGTCTCCCTCCCATCCTCCCTATCCCACCCTTCTAGGTGGTCACAAACCACCGAGCTGATCTCCCTGTGCTATGCAACTGCTTCCCACTAGCTATCTATTTTACATTTGGTAGTGTATATATGTCCATGCCACTCTCTCACTTTGTCACAGCTTACCCTTCCCCCTCCCCGTGTCCTCAAGTCCATTCTCTACATCTGTGTCTTTATTCCTGTCATGCCCCTAGGTTCATGAGAACCTTTTTTTTTTAGATTCCATATATATGTGCTACCATATGGTATTTGTTTTTCTCTTTCCAACTTACTTCACTCTGTATGACAGACTCTAGGACCATCCACCTCACTACAAATAACTCAATTTCATTTCTTTTTATGGCTGAGTAATATTCCATGGTATATATGTGCCACATCTTCTTTATCCATTCATTTGTCAGTGGTCACTTAGGTTGCTTCCATGTCCTGGCTATTGTGAATAGTGCTGCAGTGAACATTGTGGTACATGACTCTTTTTGAATCGTGGTTTTCCCAGGGTATATGCCCAGTAGTGGGATTGCTGGGTCATATGGTAGTTCTTAGTTTTTTAATGAACCTCCATAGTGGCTGTATCAATTTACACTCCCACCAACAGCGCAAGAGGGTTCCCTTTTCTCCACACCCTCTCCAGCATTTATTGTTTGTAGATTTTTTGATGATGGCCATTCTGACTGGTGTGAGGTGATACCTCATTGTAGTTTTGATTTGCATTTCTCTGATGACTAGTGATGTTGAGCATCGTTTCATGTGTTTGCTGGCAATCTGTATATGTTCTTCGGAGAAATGTCTATTTAGATGTTCTGCCCATTTTTGGATTGGGTTGTTTGTTTTTTTGATCTTGAGCTGCATGAGCTGCTTGTATATTTTGGAGATTAATCCTTTGTCAGTTGCTTCATTTGCAAATATTTTCTCCCATTCTGAGGGTTGTTTTTTCGTCTTGTTTATGGTTTCCTTTGCTGTGCGAAAGCTTTTAAGTTTCATTAGGTCCCATTTGTTTATTTTTGTTTTTATTTCCCTTTCTGTAGAAGGTGGGTCCAAAAGGATCTTGCTGTGATTTATGTCATAGAGTGTTCTGCCTACATTTTCCTCTAAGAGTTTGATAGTGTCTGAGCTTACATTTAGGTCTTTAACCCATTTTGAGTTTATTTTTGTGTATGCTGTTAGGGAGTGTTCTAATTTCATTCTTTTACATGTAGCTGTCCAGTTTTCCCAGCACCACTTGTCGAAGAGGCTGTCTTTTCTCCATTGTATATTCTTGCTTCCTTTATCAGCGATAAGGTGACCATATGTGCGTGGGTTTGTCTCTAGGTTTCTATCCTGTTCCATTGATCTATATTTCTGTTTTTGTGCCAGTAGTATACTGTCTTGATCACTGTAGCTTTGTAGTATAGTCTGAAGTCAGGGAGCCTGATTCCTCCAGCTCCATTTTTCTTTCTCAAGATTGATTTGGCTCTTCGGGTCTTTTGTGTTTCCATACAAATTGTGAAATTTTTTGTTCCAGTTCTGTGAAAAATGCCAGTGGTAGTTTAATAGGAATTGCATTGAATCTGTAGATTGCTTTGGGTAGTATAGTCGTTTTCACAATGTTGATTCTTCCAGTCCAAGAACATGGTATATCTCTCTATCTGTTGGTATCATCTTTAATTTCTTTCATCAGTGTCTTATAGTTTTCTTCATACACGTCTTTTGTCTCCTTAGGTAGTTTATTCCTAGGTATTTTAGTCTTTTTGTTGCAATGGTAAATGGGAGTATTTCCTTAATTTCTCTTTCAGATTTTTCACCATTAGTGTATAGGAATGCATGTGACTTCTGTGCATTAATTTTGTATCCTGCTACATTTCCAAATTCATTGATTAGCTCTAGTAGCTTTCTGGTACCATCTTTAGGATTCTCTATGTATAGTATCATGTCATCTGCAAACAGTGACAGTTTTACTTCTTTTCCAATTTGGATTCCTTTTATTTCTTTTTCTTCTCTGATTGCTGTGACTAAAACTTCCAAACTCTGTTGAATAGTCGTGGTGAGAGTAGACATCCTTGTCTTGTTCCTGATCTTAGAGGAAATGGTTTCAGCTTTTCACCATTGAGGATGATGTTGACTGTGGATTTGTCATATGTGGCCTTTATTATGTTGAGGTAAGTTCCCTCTATGCCTGCTTTCTGGAGGGTTTTTATCATAAACAGGTGTTGAATCTTGTCGAAAGCTTTTTGTTCGTCTATTGAGATTATAATATGGTTTTTATCCTTCAATTTGTTAATATGGTGTATCACATTGATTGATTTACGTATATTGAAGAATCCTTGCATTCCTGGGATAAACCCCACTTGAGCGTGGTGTATGTTCCTTTTAATGTGCTGTTGGATTCTGTTTGCTAGGATTTTGTTGAGGATCTTTGCATCTATGTTCATCAGTGATATTGGCCTGTAGTTTTCTTTTTTTGTGACATGTTTGTCTGGTTTTGGTATCAGGGTGATGTGGTCTCGTAGAATGAGTTTGGGAGTGTTCCTCCCTCTTCTATATTTTGGAAGAGTTTGAGAAGGATAGGTGTTAGCTCTTGTCTAAATGTGTGATAGAATTTGCCTGTGAATCCATCTGGTCCTGGGCTTTTGTTTGTTGGAAGATTTTTAATCACAGTTTCAATTTCAGTGCTTGTGATTGGTCTGTTTATATTTTCTGCCTGTTCCTGGTTCATTCTTGGAAGGTTGTGGTTCAGTCTTGGAAGGTTGTGCTTTTCTAAGAATTTGTCCATTTCTTCCATGTTGTCCATTTTATTGGCATATAGTTGCTTGTAGGAATCCCTCATGATTCTTTATATTTCTGCAGTGTCAGTTGTTACTTCTCCTTTTTCATTTCTAAATCTGTTGATTTTAATCTTTTCCCTTTTTTCTTGGTGAGTCTGGCTAGTGGTTTATCAATTTTGTTTATCTTCTCAAAGAACCATCTTTTAGTTTTATTGATCTTTTCTATCTTTTCCTTCATTTCTTTTTCATTTATTTCTGATCTGATCTTTATGATTTCTTTCCTTCTGCTAACTTTGGGGGTTTTTGGTTCTTCTTAAATTGCGCTAGGTGTAAGGTTAGGTTGTTTGAGATTTTTCTTGTTTCTTAAGGTAGCGTTGTATTGCTATAAAGTTTCCTCTTAGAACTGCTTTTGCTTCATCCCATAGGTTTTGGGTCGTTGTGTTTTCATTGTCATTTGATTCTAGGTATGGTCAGGAAAGATACATGATATGATTTCAGTTTTCTCAAATTTACCAAGGTTTGATTTGTGACCCAAGATATGATCTACCCTGGAGAATGTGATTCTAGGTATTTTTTGATTTTCTCTTTGATTTCTTCAGTGATATCTTGGTTATTTAGTAGCATATTGTTTAGCCTCCATGTGTTTGTATTTTTTACAGTTTTTTTCCTGTAATTGGTATCTAGTCTCATAGCATTGTGG
>NC_041221.1:132490068-132490838 GCF_002837175.3 Physeter macrocephalus
TCGATATGTATGTTCCTATTACCATTTTCTTAATTGTTTTGGGTTTGTTTTTGTAAGATTTTTCCTTCTCTTGTGTTTCCTGCCTAGAGAGGTTCCTTTAACATTTGTTGTAAAGCTGGTTTTGTAGTGCTGAATTCTCTTAACTTTTGCTTATCTGTAAAGGTTTTAATTTCTCCGTCAAATCTGAATGAGATCCTTGATGGGTAGAGTAATCTTGCTTGTAGGTTTTTCCCGTTCATTACTTTAAATATGTCCTGCCACTCCCTTCTGGCTTGCAGAGTTTCTGCTGAAAGATCAGCTGTTAACCTTATGGGAATTCCCTTGTATGTTATTTGTTGCTTTTCCCTTGCTGCTTTTAATATTTTTCTTTGTATTTAATTTTTGATAGTTTGATTAATATGTGTCTTGGCATGTTTCTCCTTGGATTTATTCTGTATGGGACTCTCTCCGCTTCCTGGACTTGATTATTTCCTTTCCCATGTTAGGGAAGTTTTCAACTATAATCTCTTCAAATATTTTCTCAGTCCCTTTCTTTTTCTCTTTTTCTTCTGGGACCCCTTTAATCTGAATGTTTGTGTGTTTAATGTTGTCCCACAAGTCTCTGAGACTGTCCTCATTTCTTTTCATTCTTTTTTCTTTATTCTGCTCTGCAGTAGTTATTTTCACTGTTTTATCTTCCAGGTCACTTATCCGTTCTTCTGCCTCAGTTATTCTGCTATTGATTCCTTCTAGAGAATTTTTAATTTCATTTATTGTGTTGTTCATCATTG
>NC_041221.1:132491301-132591335 GCF_002837175.3 Physeter macrocephalus
ATCTTTACTATCATTACTCTGAATTCTTTTTCAGGTAGACTGCCTATTTCCTCTTCATTTGTTTGGTCTGTGGGTTTTTACCTTGCTCCTTCATCTGCTGCATATTTCTCTGTCTTCTCATTTTGTTTAACTTACTGTGTTTGGGGTCTTCTTTTCGCAGGCTGCAGGTTCATAGTTCCCGTTGTTTTTGGTGTCTGCCCCCAGTGGGTGGGGTTGGTTCAGTGGCTTGTGGAGGGGACTGGTGCCTGTGTTCTGGTGGGTGGAGCTGGATCTTGTCTTTCTGTTGGGCAGGGCCGGCTCCAGTGGTGTGTTTTGGGGTGTCTGTGAACTTAGTATGATTTTAGGCAGCCTCTCTGCTAATGGGTGGTGTTGTTTTCCTGTCTTGCTAGTTGTTTGACATGGGGTATCCAGCACTGGAGCTTGCTGGTCGTTGGGTGGAGCTGGGTCTTAAATATGTCCTGGGTCTTAGTGTTGAGATGGAGATTTCTGGAAGAGCTCTTGCCGATTGATATTGCATGGGGCCTGGAGGTCTATGGTGGTCCAGCGTCCTGTACTTGGCTCTCCCACCTTAGAGGCTCAGGCCTGACACCAGCCTGGAGCACCAAGACCCTGTCAGCCAGATGGCTCAGAAGAAAAGGGAGAAAAAAGAAATAAAAAAATAGTAATAAATTTTTAAAAATTATTAAAATTTTAAAAATAATTTTTTTAAAAAGAAGTGAGCAGCCAAACCAATAAATCCACCAATGATAACAAGCATTAAAAATGATACTAAGATAAACGTAAAAATCAGAAACAAATCAGTTACCAACAGCGAACCCCAAGTCTACAGTTGCTGCAAAAGTCCATCGCCTCAATTTTCGGATGATTCATTGTCTAGTCAGGTATTCCACAGATGCAGGGTACATCAAGTTGGTTGTGGGGATTTAATCCACTGCTCCTGAGGCTACATGGAGAAATTTCCCTTTCTCTTCTTTGTTCACACAGCACCTGGGGTTCAGCTTTGGATTTGGCCCTGCCTCTGTGTGTAGGTCGCCCTCAGGCATTTGTTCCCACCCAGACAGGACAGGGTTAAAGCAACGGCTTATTAGGGGGCTCTTGCTCATTCAGGCCAGGGGGAGGAAGAGGTACGGTAGTTATAATAGGAATGTGGGGTGAGCCTGCGGTGGCAGAGGCCAGCATGACGTTGCAACAACTTGAGGTGCACCATTCTGTGTGTTCTCCTGGAGAACTTGTCCCTGGATCACGGGAACCTGGCAGTGGCGGGCTGCACAGGCTTCTGGGAGAGTAGGTATGGATAGTGACCTGTGCTTGGACAGGATTCTTGGTGGCTGCAGCAGCAGCGTTAGCGTTTCATGCCCGTCTCTGGGGTCCGTGCTGATAGCTGTGGCTCACGCCCGTCTCTGGAGCTCAGTTAGGCAGTGCTCTGCTTTATGTGGGCAGACGGGAGAGGAATCCCTTCTCCTTGTGCACCCTGAAACAATGGTCTCTTGACTGTTTGGCAGGCCCAGACTTTTTCCCGGAATCCCTCCCAGCTAGCTGGGGTGCACTAGCCCTCTTCAGGCTGTGTTCACGCAGCCAACCCCAGTCCTCTCCCTGGGATCTGACCTCTGAAGCCGGAGCCTCAGCTCCAAGACCCCACCCACCCCGGCGGGTGAGCAGATGAGCCTCTCAGGCTGGTGAGTGCTGGTCGGCACTGATCCTCTGTGCGGGAATCTCTCTGCTTTGCCCTCTGCACCCCTGTTGCTGTGCTCTCCTCTGTGGCTCTGAAGCTTCCCCTGCGCCCAACCCCGTCTCCGCCAGTGAAGGGGCTCCCTAGTGTGTGGAAACCTTTCCTCCTTCATGGCTCCCTCCCACTGGTGCAGGTCCCATCCCTATTCTTTTGTCTCTGTTTTTTCTTTTTTCTTTTGCCCTACCCAGGTACATGGGGATTTTCTTGCCTTTTGGGAGGTCTGAGGTCTTCTGCCAGCGTTCAGTAGGTGTTCTGTAGTAGCTGTTCCAAATGTAGATGTATTTTTGATGTATTTGTGGGGAGGAGGGTGATCTCCAGGTCTTACTCCTCCACCATCTTAAAGGTCCCCCCCCATTTGTGGATTTTCTTTCATTCCTGTTTTGGGTTCCTAGAGCTTCTAGAATCTGTGGCTTGATATCTTTTATTAGTTTTAGAAAACTCTTAGCCATGGTCTCTTAAAATGTTGTTTCTGATCCATTCTCTCTGTAATCTCCTTTGGAGACTGCAATTTTTCCTATGTAAGACTTGCATCTCATTGTCTATATTTATTGTCTTTACTCTTCCTCTTACACTCTCTTCTATATTATTTATTTATTTATTTGTTGTTCATGCTTCATTCTGAAAATTCTCCTTTTTCTAAACAACACTTCTCAAATTTTAATGTGTATAAAATTACCTGGGGATCTTTTATAAATATAGATTCTGATTAACTAGGTCTGTAGTGGGGGCTTAGATTCCACACATCTAAAAAAGCTCCCAGACATTAAAAGGATAAAACTAAGTAAAAACTAAGGAAGTATAAATAAAGTATGAGTTTTAGTCAGTAGGAATGTATCATCATGCTGGTTATGAGCAGAACCCAGATTCACATTTGGGTCTATCTGATTCTAGAGCCCATGTTCTTTCCATCATGCTATAACTTCATTAAATCTGCATTAAGCAAACTAATTACTAAATGGAAAAAAGTAGGAGCATATCTATATTGGTTCATTAATTGTAATAAATGTACCATGTTAATGTAATATGTTAATAATTGGGTGTGGGTTATATGCAAACTCTGTACTACCATTGCAACTTTTCTGAAATCTAAAACCATTCTAAGATAAAAGTCTACATGCGTACTTCATTTTATTGTACTTCACTTTGTTCTGCTTTGCAGACATTGAATTTTTTACAAATTGAAGTTTTGTGGCATTGTCAGATGATGGTTAGAATTTTTTTAATAATAAAGTATTTTTAAACTAAGGTATATACATTATATTTTTAGATATAATGCTATTGCATACTCAGTAGACAACAGTATAGTATAAACATAACTTCTGTATGCCCTGGGGAACCAAAAATTTGTGTTACTTGCTCGCTTTATTGTGGTGGTCTGGAACTGAACCTGCAATATCTCCAAGGTGTGCGTATATTTAAAAATAAAAAACACTCCTAGGTTATGTCAGTGCTGCTGGTCTACAAATCACAATTTAAATACAGTATTCTAACCTGTCTTACCAATTTTCTTTTCAGTTATATCTAATCTACTGTTAAACCCACTCATTAAGTTATTGATTTCAGTTATTGTATGTTTAATTTCCAAAACTTAAATTTGGTTCTTTCTTCAAAATAATTTTTAGTTATCCGACGAAAATTCTCAAGCTTGTCTTTTAGCTCTTTGAATATATATAGCAGAGTTACCTTAAAGTTTGTGTGGTAACTCTAACGTCTAAAGCCTTTTCAGGTCTTTTTCTTCTCTTTATTGTTTTTCTCTCATGTTGTCTTTGAGTGGCTCTGGTTGTTTTTAATCTTGTGTTGGACATTGTATTTACAAAATTTTTTTGTGGAAATAGAGTACTAAGATGAGGTTATAATTCCAGAGAGGAATTATGTTTGCTTTTGCTAGATCCCTAAGCATCCCAGCAAGCCAGGATGAGCTCGGAAAAGCTCAATCCAAGAATGAGATGCGCTATAGTCCCTGCAAAAGCTTACCTACTTCTCTTTCCCTCTGCTCTTGGGGTGCAGCATTCCAGTGTCCCAGCCCAAAGCAAGGGGAATCACTTCTATCTTCCTCCAGTTGGCAGGCCCTGGATTCCACTGCTTGATCCCCTAGACTGTGAAAAGTTTTTTCAGACTCTTAAGTGTAAGCAGTGGGTTGGATTAGTTCCACCAGAGGGCACTGAGAGGAAGGCCCTTCCCTCATTTAAAATGATTCCTCTAATTTTAGCAATACACTCCTCTCCCAAGTCCTCATAATGTAGAAGTCCCTTTATTCTACCCAAGTACCAGTGACTTCAAACAGGAAATTTAAGAACACCATGGGTTTCATTGTACATCCTTCTTCCTCCTTATCCCCAAAAGTCACAAATTCAGATTGAGGAATAAACTTGGAAATGATGTACGCTGTCAAGGCAGAAATTTAAGTTCAGCTTTGTGGTTCTCAAATGTTAGTGGACATCAGAATGCTTGATAAGGTTGTTGACCGTGCATATGTCTGCGTTCTGTCCGCAGAGGGTTCTGAGTCAGAGTGTTTTCCACACACTCTCTGGAGTTGTTTTGATGCAGGTTGTCCCTGGGCCACACCTTGTAAGACCCTTTTGTGATTGTGGACGGGATGTGATCAGAGTGAGTTCTTTGGCCTCTGGCCCACTCGGACGGAGAGCTTGGGCCACTCACTGTATCTCTCTGTTTCCAAATTAATTAATCAAAAGGTGGGTTCCTGACTCACGCCCACTTCCCCAAATGCTCTGTGAAGGAAGGTACGAGGTCAACATGTGCTCCCTATAATGAGTCCAAGAACAGAAATACTTACTCCTTCGGCCTGCTTATCTGCTAGGCATGTTCTGAGCTGAGATCCTCTGTGATTCCTTCTTGTGCATTAACATCACTTAGGACTATTTACAGTAATACTCATTATGGCCACGTGTGGCTTTAAGCTTTCACGTCTCTCACTGTTACTAAGAAGACCTGTATTGTCCCAACATTGTGGCTTCCGAGAAGCAGATGGCTGAGGACAGCACCTTGGGACCTGTTTGCCCGTACTTGGTTTGGAGTTGTGTGACTGCCTCGGGCTGCGCAGGCAGAGAGGACAGTCAGCTCTAGGTGGCGTTATTGGAAGAGGGACCTTTGTTGACAAGCTTCTGACCTGGGCCCGTTTTGAATTGTCTGTGATCTGGTGTGGGCAAGTGGTCTCATCCTGCTGACAGACAGTTAAAGGTCAGACAGAAATTGTTGTCAATTCGAGACGGCAAATAGACGTTAAGAAATAAGACCCTGTTATTTCTCCTATTCTCTGTTATAAACATGATTTATCAAGAGAGTCATCTGTAAAAGAAAGCATCTGTCTTAGTTTTTAAATTTTTTTTACAAAGTCAGCTCTTTGGAGATAAAATATAAAAGGAGAGAGACAGGCGTAACAAAGATAAAAGTCGTCTGCTCAGCACTGCTGGCTGTGGAGGTTGAGAAGTTGGTGTATGACTAGGTTAGTGGGTATCAGTTGAGAGAATACTGTCTTAGTTTTTAATTTTTTTTTACAAAGTCAGCTCTTTGGAGGTAAAATATAAAAGGAGAGAGACAGGCGTAACAAAGATAAAAGTCATCTGCTCAGCACTGCTGGCTGTGGAGGTTGAGAAGTTGGTGTATGACTAGATTAGTGGGTATCAGTTGAGAGAATACACATATTTATCAAGCACCTACTGAGTGCCAGGCCCTGTCCTGGGAGCTAAGGATAAAGAGGTGAATCAAAAGCAGTTCCTCCTCTCGTGGAGCTGATATGCCAGGGGAAGAGCCATAGTCCCAGCAGTGTGATTAGTTGCTTAATGTCTCTCCAAACTGCAGTATGTGCTATGAAGGGAAAGAACACGGTTCTGTTACAGCAGATAACAAGGGAGCCTGGCCTGGACTGAGGGTCAGGTCGGGCTTCTATGAGGAAGTAATGCCTGAGCCAAGATCTGGAAGAAGGGCCGGGGATGGGAGGGGGCTGACGCTGCGGCAACACCAGGGGCAGAGAAGGGAGGGCGCCTGGGCTCAGGGCGTAGCCTGTGCCATGACCCCACACGAAGCTGCCCAGTGTGTCCCGGAGGAGGAAGAGGGGAGCACGGGTGAGAGGAGCCCACGGTGGCTGTGTTGGGGAGGAGCGGGGAAGCCTTTATAGACCACGTGAGAGACTTCGGGTTGTCTTAAACCGTGGGAAGGTTTAAGCAGAGTAGAGCCGTGACGGTGTTTGTGCTTTGAGAAGAGGACCCTGGCTCAGTGAGGAGTCTGGTTAGGAGGATGGCCAACAAGGACCCAGGAAGGGCAGGTAGGAGGACGTTGCAGTGTTAGCAGCTGGGTCTTAGCTGGCAGCGGAGGTGGAGAGAAGTGGGCAGATTTCAGAGACGTTGAAGAGGGAATACAGGCAGCCAGGCGACAGTAACACTTGTCTTTCCTGTGTTGTGCTCACCTGCAGTCTCTCTGTCACAGGCCAGCAGGAGGTATCTGAATGGATATCGATAGTCCTGTCGGTCTCTCTGATGAGCCCAACACAGAATCTAGAATGGTCTGTTCCCAGCCAGGGTTTCCGAAGCGACTGCAGGGCAGATATTTCCATTCCACACAGCTCAGGTGTGTGGAGAAGCTGACAGCTGAGCACGGGCCCTCTGTATGTGGCACCATGGGGTAGCAAGGGGTGGCTGGTGCGTAGCTCCCTCCTCAGAGAGTAGAGAGAAGGCTGTCTCCCATCCTGTCGGTGGGCCACAGCTCTCCTCCTCTCTCCCTGTGTCAGCTAACTCAATTAAACGTACTTCTCCATCTCCATCTGTTCTATCCCTTCTCATAGGAAGTGATTTTGATTAGAGAAAACACGGAAGCTACCTGAGCTCCGAAAGGCTTAAGTCACCCTAGTACATTTTCTTAGTCACGCTGTGGGTCGCCACCCCTCTCATTCTCCTTATTTTATGTGTCCTCTCTCTTCATCATATTTTTATACTGCTTTTTCTCTGGATTCCCATCCATGCTGAGAACAAATGACATGCTAACGTGTTCAGTAGGTAGCATGTGGTAGCTTTGAAAGAAAGTGTCAAAATGTGTAAGGGAAGTTATAGGGCAGTGGAAAGTATCCATGGCAATGTTACCCTGTTTAGCAAACAAGTTAAGAAAATTTATGCTGAGATAAAGTATAATTTAGAGAGATGCTTTGGCTGGTCCAAATTGAAAACTGGTGTTTTCCACTGGTTGACTGCAAAGCAAAAATAATATTCATACACTTTGTGCCTTGAACTTTATAGCAACAGTGAGACAGGATTTCTCACCCTGTGGATAATTATGAAAGTGTCACCTGACTTTGGGGTGTATCCATGACTCATAACACTGTCTAATTTCATTTAGGACAAGTACACACCTTTTTCCCTGCAGTAAGATGACCTTTGGTCACCCCTAATTCACCAAATGTTTTTCTTGTGAATTCTGCAAATATGTTAAGATAGAAACCTTTCTATGAAATCCAAAAATGCTTACTTAACACAATCAGTATTTATAAGAAGAAAGTGTGCTGCCATCACTCACCAGTGGTGCATCCCCAGTGCTACTCATTGGAGTCTTTAGGGTTTCCAGCCACAGGTGTCTCTGTACACCTCGGTGCCTTTGGAATTACCTGGAGTGGATGTCTCTTGTCTAAACTTGGCCCAAGTAAAAAGATTAAAAGCAATAGCGTGATGCAGTTTTCTGGTGGAAGGTCTGATTTTCGTGTTGGCTTTGAAACTGACGTCAATTCAGTTTTCTTACACATACAGTATGTCAAAACAAATTAGGTCCTGACATATGGGTTCTCCGGGATTTGAACCATACTTGTCTGCCTAGGAACCATGTACTGCAAAGGAACTATGAAAAAATCTAAGAGGACCTAAGTGTGGGAGCTTCCTAAGAGGTAGAAATCTAGAGCAACCATCTTCCAATGGCAAGGGCAGTAAGTGACCAGTCGGTAAAGATTTGTGTCGTCACGGCAACAAATAACATGCTGCCCTTGCTAGTTGTCGATGATTCATTGTTGGGAGGACTTTTTCCTGGTAGCTGGAGTTAGACATATCCTGGGTAGTGGTATATATATTTTTATAATGCTGTATAAACATAAAAATAGCCCATTATCCAATTACCCAAAGAGCTATCGCTAACATTTTATATTTTTGAATGTTCTTACAGTGTGTGTGTCCTTTTGTGATTCAAACTACTTTTTTTCATCCAGCAATATATTATGAATACTACACTGTGCTGATGAAAACAACATGGAAATCTGCTTAATTGGGATGTCACATGTCACTGAGCATAAATGCTTAGTACATAGTAAGCATTCCGTGAATATTTGAGGCAATAAAATGACAAGGGCAGCATGGTCTAGCTTCGGTGTGAATCGTAATAGGCATGTGCAAGTCTCTCTATATAAAAGAAGTTATTAACATCTACTCTGTTTTTGGTGATCCTTGTAATTACCTCAACCAGAAAAGATTTTCTGTTTTATGGCATTTTTGTCTCTTCATCTGTTCTTCAGTCTGCCAGGCTGAACCCAGGCTACTCAGGTGGCACAAGGCAGGTGCTGGGTCTGTGGCTGCCTTTCCAACCCCAGGGTCTTCCTGTGAAAACACTAATGGCGAGGCCTCGGCCCCCAAGTGCTCAGTGCAGGGAGAGAGGCACGTTCAGCCACCACCCATCCTGAAACCCCACCGTGCAGCCAGGGAGCACTTGGTATGGTACTTCTTCTGCCCACCTACCCCATCTCTCCCCTGAAATCACAGATAGCTGCCCAACTGAGGATGGTGTTTGCAGTTATTCAGAACACCTAACCTAACTTGGGATAAGCAGAGTTAAACCACCTTATTCTATATCAGAAAATCTGAGTCATTGTTTGAGTGAAGTCATTTTCCAATCCGCTTATCCACCAGACCTCCCATGTTGAACACTGTAGCTTTACCTCTTCATTTTCCAAGTTACAGAAAAAAGTAGAAAATCTGGACTACAGCTCTGTGATGCTCCAGTCAGTAACTTGAAAGGGAGGAATAAAAGCAGGGGAGCCAGAGGCCACATGAAGGGGAACATCACCTATTGCATCTCAGAAGCACAGGCATTTGTCTTCAGAAGGACATGTTGCAACCCTAGAAAATCACGTCTGGAAAATTATTCCAAACAGGTTCAAAACATAGACTTCAGATGAAACAGACTCAGAGGAGTAAGCACCAACAAAACAGAGGATTTCAAAAGTCTTTGAAATGTACACAGCCAAAGAGTTGTTTTCTGTACTTGGTGGGGTTTCAGGTTTAGCTCACATTTATCACTTCCCTCTCAAACTAAAGTTTCTGAGGCGGCAGGGCCATGGAAGGCTACTATGAAAAGGCCCTAGAATGGGCTTCCCTGGTGGCGCAGTGGTTGCGCGTCCGCCTGCCGATGCAGGGGGGCCGGGTTCGTGCCCCGGTCTGGGAGGATCCCACGTGCCATGGAGCGGCTGGGCCCGTGAGCCGTGGCCGCTGGGCCTGCGCGTCCGGAGCCTGTGCTCCGCAACGGGAGAGGCCACAGCGGAGGGAGGCCCGCATACCACAAAAAAAAAAAAAAAAAAAAAAAAAAAAAAGGCCCTAGAACGTCTCCACCAGCCAGCAAGAGGAGAAAGAGCCCAAGACACACTGACAGAGAAAGTACCTTAAAACCTTCTTGCAGTGGCCCAACTCCCCTCCTGCCCGGAAATGCCTGCATACCCCACTGTCTGACTCACCCAAGAGCAGACAATAAGCAATCACATTTGTTGATTAAAAGTCAACCTATCTAGAATATAAATAGTCCTTTCAAGTAGCTACATTACTCTATCTGTGAAACATGTAGGAAGTCTGCTCTGTGTCATTTTTCCATTAAAATGCAGTCTTAACAGAATTCCAGCTACCCAATAACATCTGCTTTAAATTTTCTTATGATTTATATGACCATGTGGCCAACTAACTCCATGTATAAATATAGATTTTTGAGAGGGACCTTGTTCTAAATACAAGTGAAAGTAGAAAGATAGGTGTTTAATGACATCATCAGATTTGTTTTAGATCTTAGAACATCATATTGTCAACCAGATGTCCATATATCCATATTTATTATTTCATGTCGGTGAAACGTAAGAGTGCTTCAGATGTATATGTTCTTTGTAATTAATTCTGAATATTTTACACAAATTATTTCCATAACAGCTGCAGGCAAGAGAAAGAGCAGATTCTATGAGCTCTGCTCTGTGGCTGGTGAAACTCAGTGGTCAGGCAACAATTCAAGAACAGGTCACATCCCATTCTTTTGACTCTCAGATTACTTTTTGGTTGATAGTTTCAACTCAAGATTACTTAAAAAAAATTTTTTTTTAATAAAAGTAAGAAGGAAATACATGGCCATATTTGATTGAGTGTAGAGGGGAGTGACAATGCCATTCAAATGTCAGGAAGTTCCTATATCACGGTGGCCTTCTACTTTGGCAGGGAGTTTTGTTTTGGCTCACTCTGGCCGCTGTGTGGGGAGTGGACCGAACTTTTGCGATGCAAGGGTGGAAGCGGGAAAGCTGTGTCACTCTTATTCCAGGTAAGAGACTATAATCACTTGGACTTGGGTGCGTGGTGCTCACAGTGCAGATGGAGAGCAGGAGGTTAGCTCAAGAGAGGTGGAGGAGGCACATCAGAGGGTTTGCTGGATCTTATGGAGGGTGAGGGGGCACTTGGGGAGAAGCTGGCCCTCAGGTCCCTGAGTGGATGGTCCCACCACTCGTCACAGGAAGAGGCCAGGGCTCAGATCAGGAGCCCTGTTTAAGACTCAGATCAGTCTTAAACTGGCACGCTGGTGAGACTTCAGGTGGAGGTGGCAGCTAGGAAAGCAGGCGGGGTGCTGGGCCTCAGCCCCGCGCACACCGCGTCAGCTCTGCTGTCGTCTAGGTGGTAGGTGAGTGTCCGTGTAAGCATTGTTTGGAGGAAGTAGACTGTGACCACAAAAAAAACAAACATTGAAAAACACTGCTGTAAGCAATGGGGAGTCAGTGGAGGATTTTAATTAGGGAAATGAGTTGAATGGATTTGTAGTTGAGTCCACCTGGGAGCAATAGAGAGGAGCTGGAAGGTTTCAGTCCCCACTGGCCCCTCACCAGCTGTTTGGACTTGGGCTAATTAGGTCAACCCTCTGAGCCCCAGGTTCTCTGACAGCCAAGTGGAGATCGGACTGCTTCCCTTGGAGGGCTGTTATGAGAGTCGGAATGAACATGGATAGTACACACTTAGCACACGTTGGCTCGCTTCTCCGCGACTGAGCACGTCTCCACGTGGTTCAGCAAGGGGGCGGCAGGAGGGTAATTCCAGCAGCGTCCCCAGGAGGGGCAGGTAAGTCTTGGCCTGTGGGAGGAGAGCAGAGTCCAGGCCCTGGGTTGTGGACAGTGGTCAGGGCAGTGCTGATGAGTGTGGGGCTGGGGGCTCTGATGCAAGGGAGTGTCGAGGGATTTGGGCGAAAAAGGGGAACATCTGGGGTTTGGTCGGGTGGTGGGACCGCCCGGCAGCCCTGTGTGTAAACAGGCCCTGTGTCCCCCCACCCCCCAGCACTAGCCAGCAGAGCTGTCTCCCCTTCCTTTCCTCCAGTGCCCTCTCTTCCCCTTTCCATCTCTGCTGCTGCTTGTGGCCACGGCTGAGCTTACAGCCTCTTCCTTCCTCTTCCTGCCTCCTAGCTCCCTGGCTCCCAAGCCTCTCTGCTCTTCACTCCGCCTTTCCCACAGCACTAGCCCTTGAGCACACTCTCTTTTCCTACCTCAGAACTTGGTTTCCAGTTCTTTACAGTCAGCGTGCTAGTTGCGAGCTCTTTCCTACCAAGCAAGGGATTGCTTTCTTTCTCTCTGGCTCTCTCCAGGGCTGGAGCCCTGCTGTTTTCTCCTCCCATTCCAGCTGCTGCGCTTGCCAAGCCTCATCTTGCGGGAGGTGTCCTGAGTGACAGCAGGAAGAAGGGGTCGTGGCTGGCTATCCAAAGGCCACATGAGACAGCATGACCCGGGCAGTGGCCCTCCGGCACTTGGTGCAGACAGGGATGCCTTTCTTTGGTGGGAAGCCCTATGCCCCTTTCCAGGACCCGGCTCCTTTGCAAGTCAGACTATAACCAGGCTAGTGTCTGGGGCATGTGGATTCAGAGCAGGGGGGTGGAGCTGGTCCCCAGAGTTCTTCCTTTGGGTCAGGGTGAGGCCTCTGCAAGAGCCCTGCCCCGCTGCACCACATGGGGAGAGCTGCGGGGAGGACAGATGCCCTTTGAACCTCCAAATCCAGGCCTCTCTTGCTGAACACATGCCCTTTTTTGTCCTTCTCTCCCTCTCCTTCTGGGCTTCCGTTGCTGAGCAATGCCTCTTTAAGTTGGTTAACTCACCATTTAAGCGACACTTTGCTGTCAGCCTAGGAGCTCATCTATGTGGGAGAGACACCTTTACCCATGTTCTAGGGACTGGTGCCTGAACAGGCATCTGTAGGCGTTTTCCTAGGCTTCCTCTTTACAAGTCATGTGCAGATCTCCACTTTCGAAAGGTATGTCCTGTGATGTGTCCAACAAAGTCTGAGTTGACTCGGAATATACAAGGTATTTTTAAAAGTCAACTTTGAGGCATAATTTGACTTAAAATGCATCCATTTTAAGTATACAGTTTGATGAGTTTTGGCAAATCTATACATTCATGTAGCTACCACCACAATCAAGATACAGAACATTCCCATCACCCTAAATAGTTCCCTTGTGCCTCTTTGCTACTCTCCCCCGACCCCCCCCAGGCACCCACTTATCTGCTTTCTGTCAATATAGATTCGGCTTGCTTTTTCTAGGTTTTTATATAAATAAATAATATAGTATTATTATAAATAGTATAGCATAATGTTTTTGAGATTCATCCACATGATAGCATGTTGTTAATAATTTATTCCCTTTTTTAATCTGAGCAGTATTCCATTGAATGGCAATAAAAATTTGTTAATCTCTTCACCCGATGATAGGTATTTGGGTTGTTTCCACTTTGCTATGACTACAAATGCCTTTTCTGATTCTGGATGTAGCACCTGGAGTGACCTTAGTTATTGCCCTTAGAGAGCTTGAAATCTTGGCAGGAAGAGATTTAAATGATGTGATACTTGTGATGGTTTATTATTGGATGGAGTCAAGTGCAGAAATGCCTTGTATTTGTGCCAGGTGTTATGGAACAGTCGGAGAATGAGAATACAGTGAGCAGAACTCACTGCGGGTGATTTTATTTCACTGGGGGGGGGCAGGGGAGATATTAAAGACCCGTCAGATGAACAGGGACCAGGGGACAAGGGTCATGCCTCTGGGAGCAGGCTAGGAAAGGGCACAGAGGGTGGCAATCCGGGCAGATAGGACGGGCCATGCAGATACCCTCAGACCTAGATTAGAGAGTCTGTGTTCAGTGAGAGCAAGAGAAAGAGCTGGAAGGCCTTGAATACTGGGATTAGAAGCCCAGAATTGATGTTCCCAGGCAAGAGAATGGAGTTGCTGCTGGTGTTGGAGAAGGGAAGGGCATGGGAGAAAGCAGTGTTTCTGAAAGATTCCCCTGGCCTTAATGTGTGAGATGGTTTGAATGGAGCAAAGACTGCAAGAAAAGAGAGAATGATGGGTGTTGATTTGAGCTTGTTTTCCTGATGGCTTCATGGGTGAAGTCTGATTGCCTTCCCAGCTGCAGAGGCATGCCCAGTGGGTGGTGGAGTTCAGCAGAGAAGCCCCGGGGATGGAAGTTGCAGAACCCGCCAATGCCATGGCATATTAGTGTGCCATTGCTGCGTAACAAATTAGTTCAAACTTAGTGGCTTAAATAATTTTTTTCAATCTCACAGTTTTCATGGGTCATGCCTAGGTTAGCTGGGTTCTCAGCTCAGGATCTCACCAGGCTGAAATCAAGGTGTTGGCTGGGGTTGTGTTCTCATTTGGAGCTCAGGGTCCTCTTCCAAGCTCGTTCAGGGTGTTGGCACAATTCAGGTCCTGCAGTTGTAGGCCTGAAGTCCCCGTTTCCTTGCTGACTTAGAGGCTGCCCCACGTCCTAGCCAGGTGGCCCCCTCCATAGGCTGTTCACAGCATGGCTGTTTGCTTTCTTCCAGCCCAGCAGGAGAGTGCCTGTTGCTGCTGCTTCTCTTTTACAGGCATTCAGATTGTCAGGCCCACCCAGGATAACCTCCCTTTTGGTTAACTCAGGGGATCTTAATTACATCTACAAAATCCTTTTTGCCATGTAAAGTAACATAATCATTAGAGTGATATCCCATCCTGTTTACAGGTCCACTCACCCTCCAGGGGGGAGATCCTGCATTGTGCACACCAGGGGGTGGCAATCTTGGGGGCCGTCTTAGAATTCTGTCTCCCACACGTGGTTGCTCTTTTGACTCCTTGTTTCTCTACCTGTAAAGAGAGGGGCTCTGCTCTGTGTTTCCCTTATTTTATGATTATGAAGTCAAGTTGGAAGCACTGTTACCACTCATCTCATCCAAAATGTGACTTTAAGATTGTGGTGCCCAGGTGGGCAGAGATGTCTGAGAATCATTGAGAGGGGCGTGGGCTGTCAGGAGGGACAGCCACGTTACAGGCAGGTGGGTAAGTTGTGGAATGCATGGTTGGGGTAGTTAGGGAGGCTCACACATGTACTCTTTCATTCCCTTCTCTTTCTTCTCCTCTTTCTTTTCTACCAGCACATGGTAGGATTGTACCTCCCCAGCTCCTGGCTGATTCAGCACGGCCGTGTGACTTACTTTAGCCAGTGAAATGTGAGCAGGTGTGATGTACGTCGTTCTGAGCAGAAGTTTTACGAGCCAGTGTGTGTGTTTTGTCTCACTCTCTTTTCCTCTGCCACAGTGACTGGCAAGATTTGAGATGGTGGCTCCATCAGCCTGGGTCCCTGAGTGAGGGGGATCAGAGCAAAGCCTCAGCCAACCCACAGTGGGCATGAGAAATAACCTTTGTTGTTAAAAGCCCCTGAGATTTGGGGTTCTTTGTTACTGCCACATAACCTAGCCTATCCCTGACTGATACAAAGGAGGGTATCACTGTTAATCTTGCTGCCACCTTCTCTGTCTTTTTAAAATTGAGGTATAATGAACATACATTATATTAGTTTCAGGTGTACCACATAATGATTCAATATTTGTGTATATCGTGAAATGAGCACCACAATAAGTCTAGCTAACATTCGTCACCACACACAGTTAACAAATTTTTTTCTTTTGATCAGAACTTTTCAGATCTACTCTCTTAGCAACTTTCAGATATGCAATACAGTATTATTAAGTCTAGTCACCATGTTGTACATTACATCCCCAAGACTTTTTTTAAAAAATAACTGGAGGGGCTTCCCTGGTGGCGCAGTGGTTGCGCGTCCGCCTGCCGATGCAGGGGAACCGGGTTCGTGCCCCGGTCTGGGAGGATCCCACATGCCGCGGAGCGGCTGGGCCCGTGAGCCATGGCCACTGAGCCTGCGCGTCCGGAGCCTGTGCTCCGCAACGGGAGAGGCCACAACAGAGGGGGCCCGCATACCACAAAAAAAAAAAAAAAAAAAATAACTGGAAGTTTGTACCTTTTGTCTGCCTTCAGCCATTTCACCCACCCCCCAACTCCCTGCCTCTGGCAACCACCAGTCTGTTTGGTATATCTATGAACTTGGTTTTCTTTTTTATTTTTTTAAGATTCCACATGTAAGTGAGGTCATAGTATTTGCCTTTCTCTGTCTGATCTATTTCACTTAGCGTAATGCACCCAAGGTCCATCCATGTTGCAAAAATAGCAGGGTTTTCCTCTTTTTATGGCTGAATAATACCAAATTGTATGTATAGATTACATTTTCCTTTTCCATTCATCTGTTCGTGGACATTCAGGTCGTTTTCATCTTAGCCAGGCTTCTGATCCAGTTTCTGCTGTGAGATGTAGCTGAGGACCCAATCCAAAAACCTTCATAAAAAGTGATTGTGGGACTTCCCTGGTGGCGCAGTGGTTGGGAGTCCGCCTTCCGATGCAGGGGACGCGGGTTCGTGCCCCGGTCCGGGAGGATCGTGCATGCAGCGGAGCGGCTGGGCCCGTGAGCCATGGCCGCTGAGCCTGCGCGTCCGTAGCCTGTGCTCCGCAACGGGAGAGGCCGCGACAGCGAGAGGCCCGCGTACCGCAAAAAAAAAAAAGAAAAAAAGTGATTGTGTTGCTCTATAATCATGAATTTTCTGTCATTCAAACAGAACTACTACCTGCTCACTGAGGGAAGACACTCTCTCAGACCCTAGTACCTCAGCCCTCCTGACAAATAAGCTAATTTATTTGAGAACAAATGAGTGTAATTAGCACATTCAGGGAAAGCTGCCAGTCAGATGCAGCCACACCTGATTTGGAGATGTTTGATGCAGTTTACTTGTCATCTCTTTCCGAAAATCTCAATTACCATGCCATCTGCACCGAATCCTCACTCTCTTCTTTCCCTACACCTCTCATTTGTCTGTCCATCATGTAAGCATCTTACGATTCTTGTTTTTCCAGACTTTCATGCTGACAATGGCTTTCTCTTAGGGTCTTTTCTGCCACCACCCCCAAAAGGCCGCTGAGCAGTTTCCTCTTCCTGTGTATTTTGAAACTCTGTTCCTTCTCAAATCACAGCCACCTTCACACCTGTTCAAAGGCTCTGTTTGCTCCCCTTCCTCTGGGGACCACACTACCCCCTTCTTCGTAGACTTGCCTTTGAAACCCGCTGCTCCGGGGTTTCTTCTCATCCTCCTCTCCCTTATCTTAGGGCTTTAGGGTGGCACTTCTTTACTGGGATTATCTACAGTCATTCTTTGGCTCTCAAGACTTTTGTCCCTGCTGCACAACTGCCGGATGAGGGAAAACGCTGGGTCGTGCTGGGCTGTCACACAACAATCACATACGATAATCTGGACTCATCCCAAAGACAACATAAATCATTAGTGTCTGCAGGTGGGGACCCCCGTGTGGAACACAGGCAGAGATCACCCTGAAGCAAAGACTGAGAAGAGTTGCTGCTATGAGAAGAAATTATGCATGAAAGACTGTCACCATGTAAATTACACCACCGTGCAAAGAGGAGGGAAGGAAGACACAGAGAATCTGGCAGTTAAAACAGTGACAATAGCCAGCAGTTAATGAGCACTTATTATGTGCCAAGCACTCTGTAGACACTTCCTGTGGATCATCTCCTGCAGTCATCCCATTTCCTGTGACATCACACAAGTCTCGTGCCCATCTGTCTGGTGGGGAAACAGAGGCTCAGAGAGTTTAGGTAGCTCGCCTAAGGTAACGCAGCCAGTGAGCAAAGAGCTGGGATGAGATCCTGGACAGGACAGTTCCAGAGCCTATGCTCCTACCCAGGAAAGGAGGGGCCCTACATGCTGGATGGCATCCCCCTGGTGTTTATAATGATTCCCTTGGCTGCAGGGTGGGAGGCCTGCTGCTCCCCGGCCCCTCCACCTTCCTCTCCAGCTCCTTTGCACAAGGCAGACTGAAGAAGCTTTGAACTCCCTTTCCCTGCTGGTCCTAAGAGCCCGGAGCCTCGGGATCCAGACCACAGGTTCCGGGGTTGGCTTGCCTCTGCCCGGCGGGAGTGAGAGGTGAGCGTGGGTTGTAGCTTGGCCGCCACAGGTATCCTGTGGGGTTGCACTGCCTTGTCTTTCAGAGTCAGGGAGAATTGAATTATTCTTGCATCAACTCCCCTAACACCGCGAAAACTATAGCCTCCCTCCCTCCTTCCTCCGCAGCTTTCCTCTGCTTATAAAATGAAAAGCAGATTGCCCAGGGGGGGCTCAAGTAGGCCCTGCATCCGAGGTGTGTGAGGAGGGGAAGGGCCATCTGCTTCTCATTGACCTCAGCAGAGCCTGCTTAGACAAAGGGCCAGTGTGCAGCCCTCGCCCACCCGAGCAACCACAGCCATGACCCCGGGCCTGCTGCCTGACAGGCTCGGGAGGTGCCCTGCTCCGCCCCGCAGGCCGGGCTTGGAGCGTGTTGCCTAGAGTGAGGGGGTGGTTTCCCCCTCATTTGGCCATTTCTTCTTTCTTTGCTTCCTAGAAGGATGGGTTTCAGCTGTTTCCCCAAGACTTCTGGTAACCTGATAGAGCAACATTAGTATGTGTGTTTTAACATGGAATGTAATCCACATTCGATGCAGAAATCCTAGAAGAGTAAAAAGAAGCAAAAACTAGTTACAGTCCCACTGCCAGGGGTTTTGGTGTCTGTTCTGCCTATTTCCCATGAGTATTTTTCAACATTTATTTTTAAAAACAAGAAAAACCTAAAGCACACATCAGTTAGGCAGCATACTAAGTACTTTGCCTGGAAGATCTCAGGCCGTAGGCCGTAGACCCTGTATAGTCTGTACTTTGCTTAATACCGTTTTAACAAAGGAAGACACTGCAGTTTAGAAGGGGCAGGAAATCTGCCCAGGATTACCTGGCGGGGTGGGTGCGGCCAGGGCTCAGTTGCAGGCTGGGTGCTCCAGACTGTGCAGCCCCAAACCATCCTACAACACACCTGTGCATGGAATGTGAGCTGGTTTGTCCTATTTTTCAGTAAACAGTAGATCAGGACCACTTTCCCATTCAGTCTGCAGTCCTCTGTACATGATGTTTACAGCTGCATATATCCCATCCCATAGACTTACCTTAGCCTGTTTAGCCAATCCCCTGATTTTGGATTGTTCCACATTCTGCCATTATCATCCTGAGATGATCGCTCAGTACAGACGTCTTTAAGCCCATCTCCCATGATTTGGTAGTAGTGGGATTTCTGTGAATGGGCATGCATACTAGAAAGAGGTTTTTGTTTTGTTTTGTTTTTAATTAATTTATTTATTTTTGGCTGTGTTGGGTCTTCATTTCTGTGCGAGGGCTTTCTCTAGTTGCAGCAAGCGGGGGCTACTCTTCATTGCGGTGCGCGGGCCTTTCACTGTCACGGCCTCTCTTGTAGCGGGGCATAGGCTCCAGACGCGCAGGCTCAGTAGTTGTGGCTCACGGGCCTAGTTGCTCCGTGACATGTGGGATCTTCCCAGACCAGGGCTCGAACCCGTGTCCCCTGCACTGGCAGGCAGATTCTCAACCACTGAGCCACCAGGGAAGCCCTAGAAAGAGCTTTGAAAGCTATGGCAACTTGTGTTTAAGAAAAGTTACAGTTGCAACACTGGGTATTATAATCTTTCATCTATAAAATAGGCAAGAATTTTTAAAATTTCTCATTTTTCTAGTGATCAAACTGTACTTTCTCATTCATTCATTGTCAATTTTAATTTATTCTTTTGGAAATTTACTGCTTATGCTTTTTACCCAGTTTTTTTTTAATTGATTTGCAAAAGCTTATTACATTAAGGATATTGATCCTTTGATGCCTTTGCAGATATGTATCTCGGTTTGTTGTTTACCTTTTTATCTTATGATGTTTTTGTATTTTTGTCAGAGAGGTTTAAAAATGTTATGCAATTAGTCTGTCAACCCTTTTCTTTGTACTTTCTTCCTTTACTATTTTATTTTTTTTCAAACTTCCTTCTGTCTCCCCAACAGTATTATATAAACATTAGTATTGAATAGGATTTTTAGCCTGTTGTTTAAAATCAAACTTGTCACAACGTGAACTAAATTGCTGAGATGTCAAAATGGGTAACTCAGTGATGGAAAAGAATGAAATGAAGAAAGCATATCAGCTGACAGCCCAGGAAAACAAAACTGATAAACCCATGCATGGACAGTGAAACCAAGATGTAGACTAACATAGCTGTTATTTTATAACAACTCTAAGAGAAAGAAATTTGTGTTCATTTTTTGGTCTGATTTTTCAAACTTGTCAGGAAGATCTCACCATTTCTTATCTAATTAGTGGAATTCATAAATGTTTTCTTTAAATATTAGAAAGTGTGGCTTAATTTTCCTCAATTATAAAGCTAACATTTTATGACTTTAAACATTTTTTGCATAGAACTTCACCCAGTGTCTGTGTGTTCAAATTTAAGATATAATCTCTATTCTGCCACAGAATTCAGACTCAGGCAGTGCCATCCTGACCTCAGCCTCCAGTTCTCAGTCCAGACCTCTTGATACCTTATCAGTTTCTTCCCCATGGGAAGGAATAGAAATCTTATAAGTGAACAAGTTTTAGGTAGTTTCTAACTGTGAAACCTTTAGAGATGATGTAATTTACTCATATACATGAGGAAGGATATCCAAAAAGCAGGAAGGAGCAGCAAAATATGTACATGAGTGATCCACTCTACTGCTGGGAAATAACACGGAGTGCCAATGTTATTCCAATGTTACCTTTCCCAGGCATCTTTCCTTCCTCCCTCTGATCTCTTCTAATCACCCCAATTGGCCAAACCCAACCAGAAACCAGAAGGCAAGAGAGCCTGGGCAATGTGACCTATAGACAGTACAGATCCAGGGTCACTGAGCAAGGTAGAGAAAAGTGGAGAACAGACCTGATGGTGAGCAGGGGTGCAAACAGAGAATAGCCTGGATAAATAATTTTAAAAATTAAAAATCAAAAGTTCACCTTCCAGAGGTAACCTTGATTAACCCTTTGGTAGATTTCCTCAATGACTTTGTAATATGCCTTACTTTTTTATAGCCGAGATACTGCTACATAGTTGTTTTTTAAAGCATAGTTAACGAAGGAGCAAAGGTCCAAATGAAAAACTATTGAAAGACGGGCTTGATGACAGATAATAATTGCATTTGAGTGGTTTATTAACTTTCCCAGTACGTTAAAACACACACACACAAACACACACACACACACACACACACACACACACACACACACACACACACACACACACACACAATGACCCAAGTCACTCTTGGAGTAATTTTTCTTTTTCTCATTGTGAATTTTTTAAATACAGAAAACTATTACTCAAACTTCTTGAAATGTAAATGGTCTTTTTTATTGAACTATGCAGCTATTCTTTTGTGGACAAAATTAAGATTTTTTTGTGTATTAATTTTTAAACCACAATATGCTGAGTATGTGATTAGGGATAGCAAACGAGTGACACATGTACCGCCATGCTCCATTTTTTCCCCAGGCCACTCATCGCTCATTGATCCCCCTCATTATTTCCCATGGAGCTCAGATGTGGTTCAGAATCCTACTCAACACGACAACCTTCAGTACAGTGACTCTTACAAAATGAGACCTATTGCTCTCTTGTGTGTCTAGCAATCATTAAGAATAGAACTATAGTGCCTAATAGTTTAAGTGGCCATCAATTGCAACAGAAGTTTCCTCCTAAATTATGGGGTGAAAGATATGGCACAAAAATATCATTTCTTGGTTTCACTAACATGTCAGAAGCAGAAAAACAGCTGAGGGAAAGAGTGAAGGGCTAAGCCTGAAGTTGCAGAATTCTCCAATAAAACAATCAGACTGGATTTTGAATTAGGGATCTCCATAAAAAAGTGCATATGCAGAATTCCATTTTCTCATACCCTTAAAGTTTATGATCTCAGTCACTGGTGTAAGTCTATTTTGAGTGCTTACGTATCTAAGAATGTCTGTCTATTGACTTTATTCTGAAGGCCACAAAATTACTGGGTCCCAACATTCTTCCCTCAAAACCCTCTGAAGGCTGCCACAAATAGAGTGGTAAAGGAAAAGTCTGAAGCCAGCCAATTTTTATATTCTTTGTAAGAAGTTGTCTTTCTTCCCTGATGTTTATAATGTACAAGTAAATTACTCTTAAAATTTAAATGCTTTGCTAGAATGTGTTTTAGTGAAGCCCTTGTATCAGGGGTCCCATTGCTAAATTTGGAGATCACCAAAATGACTCACAAAAGTCCACGTGCAGTGTACTCATGGCTAAGACTTATTACAGCAATGTATTAGGAGGATACAACTGGCTTATAAGGGAGAAGGCACAAGCAGAGTCTGGAGGAACACAAGCACAGGCTTCTTTATGTTCTCTGTCTCCCATCAGGGGTCACGCAGAGCTCACTTTTCCCCAGCAAGGAAAATGGAACAACATGTGTGATGTGTCTGCCCAGGGAATCTGATTAGAGACTCAGTTCTCAAGTTTTTTTATTGGGGTCTGATCATACAGGCACTCTACCTAGCATGCACCAAAATTCCAGTCTCCCAGAGGAAAAGCAGGGGTTCAGCCTAAACCACAGTGTTTGTAAAAAAAAACAGTTCAGGCAGAGTGAGCCACTCTTACTTACCAACATTTAGGTTAAGTTTTATATCAGTGTAGGGAGCTCTTTACCAGCCAAGTTCCCAGACCCCAGCAAGCAGCTGGAGGTCTAAGGATAGCAGCTTTAGGCCTGTTTTGTTAGGTCTTTCCTGCACAGCCCCCTTTAAACTTATTTTTACTCATAATACCATGAGCCCTTTCAGTGTGCATACTGAATATAAAGTTTTCTTTAGTTATATCTTTCATTATTGCTTTTGTTCCAACCGTGTGAGTTTCTTGCTTAGGAAGCTCTATCGCTCTTTGTTGTGGCAAGATAGACAGTGAGGAGAGTGAGAGAAAACCTGTCCTTTCCTTCCTGCCGCTGTCATCACTTTGCCCTTCTCCTCTGCGTTCTCTGAGTCTCATGCTCGTCCCATGCTACTGATGCATTTTTCTGTGGTATCAGCTCAGCTTCTTATGGACCTAATGCAGGGTTTTTGTTTTTTTTCTGGTATTGCATTTAAAACTTTTTAATTGCAAACCTGGGTGCTTTTTTTCAGGTGTTCCTTGATTACTTTCTAGTTGTTGTTGTTTTTCCCCTTCTACTCATCCTCCAACAGTTGGAAGCTCTTTCTAGATCCATTAGTTTCCAGTAGAGAGGTTGTGGGGCCTCATGCTTGTTGCTGCCTCTGTCATCAGGGGTTTCTGTTAAAAGCCCCGCTCAGTAGTTGAGTCATAGATTGTGGCACAATTTTCTGGCCTTGTTCCTGGCGACCAGCAGGTATTTATTTACTGAACATCTGTTAGCTGAAATCCTCTTTCTCCTACATCACTGTTTAGCTAGCTCTCTGACACATTATAAAGATAAAGTAGGTAGAAAGAACTGTACCCCGGCACACCTGCCTCCAGGCTCTGCCATCTGTAGGCTGGGGCTGTAGTGCCATGCCTGTGAAGGCTCCCCTCCTGGGCTATTGTGGAGTCCAGTTCCTCTGCATCCACTGTCCCCAGGACATGAGGAGAGGGTGCCATTGAAGGCAGAGAGCCCTCTGGACAACGTCCCGGCATTTTGGACTGCTAGCCCTTGTGGTCCTGGTTTTAGGGGCTGGCTCCCTAACCCACAGAATGGGTAGTCCTAAAATGGCATCTTTTTATCCAATTTCTTGCCTGGTGTTGGGTTGAATAGTGATCCCAAGTCACAGAATGAGATTCTTACTCTTTTTAATGTTGTGTTAGTTATTTTCATGAGAAGTTGGGAGCGGCTCAGTGGGAGGCTATTAACAAAGTGTTGTTTTAAAACGAAAGTTCTAAGGAAGCTTCAAATTAAGGGACTATCAGGGATCCAAAGAATAAAGCACCGTAAGTAGCCAGTGGAGATTAGAGTCTCATTAGGGCTCTAGGACAGATACACACGGACCGTAACTCACAACAGCAATGTATTATGACGGGTGCACTGGAAGCCCCATGGCTTGGAGTCAGGAACTCTGGCTTTTTGTTCCTGACTCCAGCGTGGACTTGCTGTGTGACCTCGGACGAGGCAGGGCTCCCTTCTGGAGCTCTCTTGCCTTGTTTACAAATGAAGGGATTGCTCTAGAGAGTTTCCAAAATGCCTCCAGCTCCAACATTCATCATCTTTTTCAACTGCTGCGATTCAGTGGGAATACTGTAGAAAGGAGGGATGTGCTGACCTTGGGTTGATCCACCTCCTCTAGGGGCCAAAGAAACAGAAACCACAGATGCCTCCCAGTGTCCAGCCTCAGAGCCAGGAAGTGCCCTGTGTCCCACCAAGGGTGCCCAGCTCCAATCACTCCAGCTCATCTCTTTGTTGTTAGATTTTTTTTTTTTTTTAGAGGGTGCATAAATTATATGAGTTTGCAGTTTGGAAAGGTCTTGTCTATTTGACTCATCCAGCTTGTTTGTATGTGTGTGTTTAATGTAGCAGAAAATGGGTTTCAGGCTCTTTTTTTTTTTTGAAATGAAAAGTCCTTTCATGACTGATTCATAATTTAACCATAAGGAGTTGGATGATGCTTCATTTTGACAATGAGCCTTGATCATTTTGTTAGACCAAGTTTAGACAAGGGGTCTAAGGCAAAAGTGAGTAACTTCTGAGACATTAGGTTGTGCAAAGACCTCAGGCCCTGGCCTGGAGCCTTCTGTGCTCCAGGTGGATTTTTGTCTTGTATTCGGAATTCGGTATTCTCTGAGTGTCTAATGGGCGGAAGTGAGTCAGCGCCCATGGTGAGGAGCAGGGTGGCACCCTTCTCTCCAATGAGGCTGGTCTTGGGTGTGAACCCCCTTGGGGCAAGGCGATGGAGACCTGGAACCTTAGGGACTCCTGGGCTCTGTCCTCCCCATGGGGACACTGCTGGCTGGCTCTCCTCCTGATCATTCCATGGGCACAAGGCCCCTCTACCTCCTGTGACATCTCCTGACCCCAAGCCAGGATAGGAGGGGCAATTAGTGAATCTAGGAGATTATAAAACACTGCCAAAACCAGATATTCAGGTTAATGCAAAATCCACTTGAGAGGCATAAATAATCGAATTGGTGCTTGACATGCAATTAGACAGAATAGATAATCACAAGCTCTTTCAAGTGCATGGTGTTCCAGCTCTCCCTTCTTTCAGGACAAACTGTGGATACTTAGTGCCATATATCTTTCCATACTTTAGGGAGAGGGACAGTGGGGAGAATTTCTTTTACAGTTCATATCTGTGAGATGTTGCAAGAGGGGAAAATGTACACATCCCAAAGGCTCTTCCTCTGACTTTCCCCGACTTCACTGCCTGAATGTCTTGTGCAGCAGAAAGATCGTGCTCTCCTCGTTGTTTCCCCAGCTGGAGCACAGCATTTACCACATTGTCTTGTATTTGTCTGTGTGTCTGTCTCTCCCATCAGTCCTGGAGGTTAAGGACTCCTTAATTCCCGGAGGTTAAGAACCACATCCAGTTATCACCTCCGAAGGAGCCACTGCAGAGGGCATGCTCAGCAGTGACTTGTTAAGCCAGATAAATAAGTCGGCTCTAGACTTAACTAAGGAGCTGGGAGGATGACATTCCCTAGAAGACAAGCTGTATCTGTCAACCAGAACAGCCTGTGTGCATTTAGTTTATGTAACTGATAAATATTTGTTGAGCACCTGCTATGTGCCAGATATTCTTTTAGATACTATGGATGGACTAGTGAATAAGACAAATGAGATTCCCACCCACAAAGAGTTTAAATGTAATGGGGAAACAGATAATAAACAACCAACGGAACAAATAGCAGCAGTTGTTAAAGGAATGAAAATAGGATGATAAAGAAAAATTGGGGTCAAGGAAGACCTGTCTCCTTTCACGTAAGATCTGAGGACAAAAAGAAGTCAGAGAGAAGAAAGAGCATTCCAGAGGAGGAGACAGCTAGTGCCAAGGCCCTGAGGCAGAACTAAATGTGGCTTGTTAAAGAAACAGGAAAAAGTCCAGAATGGCTGAAGAGCACAGTGGGAGTGGGGAGTGGTTGGCGTGAGACTGAAGCAGCAGGCAGGCTGGGGCCCGATCACAGAGCTTACTCTAAATGCATTACTCTAAATGCACAAGGGTGCTTTGAGCTGGGTGGAGAAGGGTGGAACACATCTTTTTATGGAGGCATTTTGAGAAGACCTCATCATAAAACTAGGGTCTCATCCTTCTAAGGGGATGATCCTTCATACTTTCATGCTGTTTTCCAGGGAGGGAGGTGATTCTTACTGCTCTTTTGCTACAGCCTTGTTTGCTCAGCCCCTCTGGTGCATGTTTGGACCTGTAGAGGAGAGGGATGTCCCTGGCCCTGGGACTGGGAGGAAGGGAATGGCCCTCGTGAGGATGGAAACCACAACTTTAGTCTTGAAAGCATTGAACACTCTGCATTGTCCAGAGCTCTTTGAGTTGAAAGTGACAGAGACACCTTGCAAACTTGCTGAAGTCAGAAAGGGAATGTGTTGGCTGCCAAAACTGACTTCAGGGGTTGAACTGGCCTCCACAGCTCTGGGTCAGCAGGACTGTCTCTGTCACTTGGTTTCCTCATTCTGTTTCTCTCTTTGTATTGGCTTTATTCTCTCATATTCCAGGAGAGCTTCCTCCCAAATGCCCTTAGTCCCACAGAGTGGGGTCTCTGTCCCGAGCCCCATGCTTTGGAGTAACTTGCTTGAAATTTACTAAGTCCCCTCTCATTCCAGCGGCCAGCTGGAACACTCGGTTCCATCTATATGAGCTCTGGTCCTCATTTCTTTTGTTTAGGGTGTTCTTTGACCCTTTCACCTCTGGGGGGTAGACCAAATGTTCCAAGGAACTTCAGGACTCCCATTCATGGCATTATCCTGACGGCCATATGGACGGGGCCCCAGTTCCAGGAAACGGTTTGGGAAATAGATCACTTTCACAGGGCAGCACGGTATTTCTTTCATAGAGTCTCACGGGATTGGGCCACCAGAATGGTGCTAACATGCCGATTCAGGATGACTTTTACTCCTGTCTGACATAGAATGAGTTCAGAGCTCTGGGCTCTCCTGATCCTTGGGCTCCAGCTGCGTTTGAAGGTCTGAGTGTCAGTCTCTCTTGTTTGGGTTCTGATTGTGGTGCATTTTTAGTCTACAGCACCTGCAGGCAGCAGGTTGATGGCAGGCATCCTTCATCCTGTTTCCTGCTTCTGCAGCTAGGGTGACCACTCCAAACTACACCACCTGTCAGGGTCTATGCCACGTGGCCATGCCTGTCTCCTCCAAGGGTTTCAAGACCATTGCTCTCTAGCACTAGTGGGTCATGACAGTTGATATCCTCTCTTGCATCTGCTTGATGTGCTGACTTTGTGCCCTCCTGAGTTGGTTGTGACCCACGCCAGACACGGGACAGGCATTGCTCGTGCAGATCTAGGTAATAATGTAGCTCGCCTCTGCCCACAACCTCCAACATCTTTCTACCCTACATTTTCATTTACCTCTCCTCCACCCATGATTGGAGATTTAACCCTTGTAAAGCCAGGACCAGGTGGTCCAGTTTGAAGAAACACAGTCCATCTACCCAAATTAATTTCAAAATAACTCAAATATTTTATTTTTACTCTTTTAAGAATTTAAAAGGGGTCTCAGTGTATGCTCCAAAGCTGTTCTCTCATTTCCCTGGCAATAAAGTCCTAAACCCACAGCCTGAAGGGCTTTTTTTCTTCATTTCTACTCTCCTCTCCCAGTAATTTATTATCTTGATTTGTACTGTCCAATATGGCAGCCGCTAACTACATGTGGCTAGTAAAGCACTTGAAATGAAACTACTATGAATTGAGATGTACTTTAGGTGTAATATCCACACAGGATTTTGAAGACTTGTTATAAAAAAAAAGATATGTAAAATATCTGATTAATAATTTTTTATATTGAGTACATGTTGAAATGATATTTTTAAAATATTGCTTTATAAATTATATATTTGAAATTAATTTTGCTTGTCTCTTTTTGCTTTTTTGATATGGCTACTAGAAAAATTTTAATTTCATGTTTATATATGTTTATTACATATTTATAAATATAGCTCATATTATATTTCTTTTGGACACAGTGAGTCAAATCAATGAAGACTTCCTAGTTTCCTCCTTTTCCTCCTGCTTCTGTGGTTCTTTTTTTCCTTGCTCTGATATTTTGATTCAAAAACACAAAAGTTCCAATAAGTGGTGGGGCAGAAATGAAACTCTCCTCAGATGGAGCTGTCAAAGGGCAAAGGTTCTAAGAGTACAAATACATTAATCATCTTTGCCTCATCACACATAGGTTAAATAACGTTAAGATCAAAATAGACATTTTAGGAAATAACTGACTTCACTGTTTATTGAACTTGCCATCATAAAACTTTACCACACAGAAAACAACATTGGATGGAGGAAAGACACTATATTTTTTTTTCCCCTAAAACTCTTACCAGTCCACATTTTGCTCTAGAGTTTAAATTCTTTCATTCATAAGAGTGCTCCTCTCCAACTTTTGTTCTCTCCAGGCTCTGCCACCATCCCATACTTCTTAGTTGACACAACTAATATAAGACAGTTAGTTCTTTTGATTTAAAATTAGCAGGCAACATTTTCCTATTTCGTTTTTCTTCACTTGGATAAATGTCTAGTTCCCAATCCATCATCACCAATAACTTAAGACTGCCATTTATTCTTCACTCCAAGGAGACTGTCCCGAACGTTGAAAGCAGTGCCGCTATGACTCACACTTCACATAAAATATGTCTGGGTGTTTGGGAAACCGGCCAAAAGGATTGTTTAATCTTACCTTGTGATAAGAGATATAAAGTAGTTGGGAATACAATAAGAGGATTTGTTTTAAGCTTTGAAGATTTATTTATTTATTTATTTATTTATTTTTGCGGTACGCGGGCCTCTCACTGTTGTGGCCTCTCCCATTGCGGAGCACAGGCTCCGGACGCGCAGGCTCAGCGGCCATGGCTCACGGGCCCATCCGCTCCGCGGCATGTGGGATCCTCCCGGACCGGGGCACGAACCCGTGTCCCCTGCATCGGCAGGCGGACTCTCAACCACTGCACCACCAGGGAAGCCCCTGAAGTTTTTTTTTATTTGATAATCTTTTAAATCTCTTTTTTTAAATTGAAAAACAGTGCACAGTGACAGCTAACAGGAAACTTATCCAATGTCTAAGTATTCACATGTGTAAAAAATTGAATGTGGAACTGAATAGATGCATTTGAAACAAATCATGGCTGAGAAAAACAGAGGATCTTTTATTTGATAATTATTCTCTCTAGGTTAATAAAGGAGAAGTTTACTCTGGGTGGTTGTAGCCAAAGATTTAAAAGCTAACTACTGTTATCATCCTTTGGTTTTGAAAATCAGAAACTTGGAAAATGGTTTTCTAGAATCTCCAAGGAACTTGGGGAAGGTGAGGAGTCTCTCTCTTATTTTGTCTTTTCTTCCTATAATGCCGTGTGCTTTTCTTTGCCCATAAAGAGCACACGTATATAATTTTAGGATTTATCATTTAGCGTTTGCTGTGGTTTTGTGTACTTAGTATTTCAGACAACTGCTTGTTCATATTAGTTGAAGAAGAGAGGAAGTGGAGTATTGTGTAATTAAATGGAATCTCGAGAATTAACGCTGATATTTGGTAAGCCATTTCCTCTTCTTACTATAAGGGTCTAATTCATGCTTTTCCGGATAAATAGCAGAATTGCAGTTCTCATCAGAAACCTTGAACTCAAAATATAAATCTCTAAGTGCCTAGTGAACTTTAAGGTGGCATTTTCTTAAAAATTTTTTGGAAACAAGGGGGAGTTCAGAATTTAGATCTTTGGTGATTCTGTTATCCATGAAGAACTGAATGTAACAGGCACATGCAAACAAAAGTTTCTCAGTGTTTGGCCCAGAGAAAAAAACTCAATTTTTTCCCCCTCTGGGCTGAAGTTTCTGTGTAGAGTGGAAGTTATACAGTGTGCTGAAAACCCTTGTTGAGATACAGGCACTTAAGCAAAAGTTGGAGAAGAACAGCAGCCTCACCTGGCTCTGGATGAGGCCAGCAGCACATGTCCCTGGCTAGAAGCAGCTTTCAAAGGTCCCTTTCCCCACCCCTCTGCTCTCTGTGCTTGTCCTCAGCCAAGGGTAATAGACAGCTGTATGTTCCTAAAGATCTCCTCAGGACACCTCCCAGCAGCTTCTGCAACCCATTCCAAGCCTAACACTGAAGAGAATCTTTTAAACATGTAATCCCAATTTGCCCGGCTCTAGCCTGGGGCCCTGGGGAGTGCTGCCTTAATACCACATGTCTAGGTGAGGCGCAGGGAGAGACTGACTCATTTCAGTCTCTGTCAAAAGTCTTCCTCTTAAGTAACATGCACTAAAGAACCAAAACTTTCTAAAATATCTCTTGAGACCTCTGGTTTGGTGCTAAGAAGATAAGAGTGTGAAAAATTGCTGGCTCTTTAGTAAATCCTACCGTACAGTTGCAACCTTGTCAGTACAAATTTGCATCTCAGAGACAAAGTGAACTTTGAACGTGACCCACACTGATAACGTTTCAGGACCCTGTCTAAAAAATGGGCTGGCAGAGACATCGGAAGAGTGGAGACCAAAGCACTAACACAAAAATATATATGCACTCCCATGTTCACTGCAGCATTATTTACAATAGCCAAGATATGGAAACAACCTAAGTGTCCAGTTATGGATGAATGGATAAAGAAGATGTGGTGTGTACATTTATATAATAAAATGGATTATTATTCAACCATAAAAAAGAACGAAATCCTGCCATTTGTGAAAATGTGCATGGACCTCAAGGGCATTATGCTTAGTGAAATAAGACAGAGAACGACAAATACTGTATGATCTTGCTTATATGTAGAATCTTTAAAAACAAACAAACCAATTCCTAGAAACAGAATAGATTGGTGGTTGCAAAACAGGGGAGTTAGAGGTAGAGGTAAAAGGGGTCAAAAGGTACAAACTTCCAGTTGTAAAATAAATAAGTCCTGGAGATCTAATGTACAGCATGGTGACTATAGTTAACAATACTATATTGTATGTTTGAAAGTTGCTGAGAGTAGATCTGAAAAGTTCTTATCTCAAGAAAAAAAGTTGTAACTATGAGTGGTGATGGGTGTTAAGTAGACTTATTGTGGTGATCGTTTCACAATATATATCAAATCATGTTGTACACCTAAAGCTTATACATTGTCATATGTCAAGTATAGCTCAAAAAAAAAAAAAAAGTGGGTGCCTAGCAATGGGCAGGAGATGAAGGGAAGAAGGCCACCAACACTAAAGGAGCAGCAGCTTGGATCCCAGATTCCCTGGAGAGGAAAGTGCATGGTCAGCCCTGCTCAGAAGCGCAGGAAAGACAGTGATGTGAGGTGGAGTCTTCCCTGTATCCTGTTTCTAGACATTGAATATCTGGTTCCCTGCCTGAATTTTATAAGAGCAAATTACTAAATGATTCCCATAGCATGAAGGGAAAACAGGAGAGCAGTCCAAGCCCAAATGCTAATGCAAGTTTCTGCATCAAAAGAGCATTTATTAGGGGCTTGAACCGAGGCCAGGCCCAGGCTGCCAGAGTAAGCTGGAGGGAGAGATGGAGAATGTTTCCTTTGAAGTTTGGTGGTCAGGTTTCTGCTGGCTGTGGTAGTGAACCTATCTTGTCCCACCAAAGAGTAAGGCTATTATTTAGAAGGGCGAGGGCCCACATTTGAAGTTCCACATTAACATTGCTACAAATGACAGAAAACTTTTTATTTCTAGGCAACTTTTATGTTGCAGAGACCAACGCAACTTGCCTAATGTGGGTTTTGCCCACTCCCCTTAGAGTAGTAATTTTAAAAGAGCTTTAATTAATGGAACAAATTGGCAAGCCAGATAATCCCCAGCGGTGGTGGAGATGGTCTGCAGTGCTACAGGGGTTCTCAGGCCCTGCCTGAATTTTCCAGGCTCTGGAGTTGTCCTGGGCCTGCCCTCTGCCTGGGGAAGGAACAGGGCAGGGGGCGCAGTTGTGTATGAGTAGCTCTTGTGTGCCAAGCCTAGAGCCAGGATAAACAAGGATACGTGGGACCCCAGTCTACCCTTGAAGCCTTCAGCCTCAGGGGGCGGCTTGGAAAGGGGAAAGAAGATGCCCAGTGTGAGTCCAAAGTAGAAAACAGGAAGGACCATGAGAAAGTCAGATAAAACATGATGGGGAGGTCACCACCAGGCGGAGGGGATCATATTTCAGATGTGGAGGAGGCATATTTCAGATGTGCCTCAAAAGATGGGCAGGATTGGGGCGAGAAATAGTACAGAAGGTAGATCGAAGGGGGTGAGCGTGTGGGAAACTTGGAGGGGTGCTTGGGGAAGAGCAAGTCCTCCAGTTTGATTGGAAAGTGGGGGAGCCTTTGGAGCCAAGGTTGGGAAGAGTATGTAGGGCTAGATTGGGAGGATCCGGCTTAGGGAAAGGGCTGGGGGCTGCCAGAGTAGCCCCGGGGAGAGGAGGTGAGCGTGCAGCTGTGAAGGGTGTACTGAAGGCGTGCCGATGCGTCCGCGACAGTGGCTCTCAGCATTGGCTGCACACGGGATCACCCTGGGAGCTGAGAAACTGCTGCTGGGACCACAGGACCGGAGCTCTGGTTTCAATGGTCTGAGGTGTGGCCCCGGGCAACAGGATTTGTGAAAAGCTCCCCGTGAGCAGTGATTCTAAGATGCTGCCAACGTTAAGAACCTCTGGTTTGTGGCAGAGTCTGGTTCGGTAGGGTCGGGCTGAATCACAGTTTTGGAGTGGCAAAGGTCTGTAGGACTTGGCCGTGCCACGCCAGCAGAGCACCTGCCTGCAACTTAACCCTTCTGCGAGGAAAAAGTGAGAAAACCTTTGGCCTCTTTCATCTGGTTTGCTCTGGGATGCTGGGCCCCTGCTGAGGGAGGGCAGCCTTGTTCACTAGTGGCCGCTGACCTTCAAGGGCAAATGGAGACTTTAAACTGAAACACACATACCCCTGGGGCTCTAGGAAGCCCTGCAGGGGGTGTGTGGGCAAACAGAGTTTTTAGCAGAATCAGTTTTCTCAGCTTCCACGCGTTCGCTCTTCTACAGCAGATCTGCCTGAGCGACCCCTCCTCAATACTGATTCACCCATGCCGCCTCCTCTCTCCCACTGTCCCGCACGTACTCAAAATACAGTATTCTGCATCTTTGGCAGTTACTTAAACGTATGATAGAAAAAATTTATGTATCAGGTTTAAAATTTGGCTCCGTGACTATGTGGTCTTGGCCCGATCCTACCCCTTCTGAGGTTCAGCGCCTCCTCTGTAAAAACGGGGCCAACCAGCTCCACTCAGCAGGGTTGTTGAAAGATCAAATGAGGGAGCCCCAGAAGTAGCCTGGCCTGCAGCCAGTTCTGGGTGAATGGCAGATGTTAATAACGGAAAACCGTCTTGGCATGTGGACGAGCTCCTTGAACGTGAATGCCCTTCCCCCTTATTAATGGGTCCCAGATTTTATTCCCGTGGAAGCCCAGACCTCTCATGGAGGGTGGAGTGTGATGCAGTGAGGTTCCGTGCCTCTCCTGTCTTCCCTTCTCCAGCTCTCTTGAAGGAGACCTCCCAATGCACCTCCTCCAACTGGCCTTCCCTGAGTAATGAAGCCTCATAACGGACGACTTTTCTCTTCTTTGATCATTTGACTGGCTCACTCTATGTATGCCATAAATGAGTTAATGCATCAATGAATGAATGCCAGGAATAGGGTAGTGAATGATGCAGGCATTTCCCCCACCCTTTGCAAACTCGCGGTCTAGATGTCATCAGACAGTTACAACACTGACAGATGCCACAGTAGTTAAAAAAAAAAAAAAAAAAAAGAGAGAGACCAGTGCAAGCCCAGAGAAAGGGCATGAAGGAAGGGAAGGCTTCCAGGAGGAAGCGTTGTCTAAACTAAAATCAAATGGGCAATTGGAAGTCAAGCAGCAGGCTTGCCTCTGACCAGTGGATTCAAGGGCCTGGAGGTAAGAAAGAGCATGCTTGGCTCTGAGAACAGAAAAGACTTAGTAAATTTGGCCATGGAGATGAAGGTTTCCCAGTGTTTTTCTTCCCTTTTGTTGGCCCTGAGAGAGACCAGTGCAAGCCCAGAGAAAGGGCATGAAGGAAGGGAAGGCTTCCAGGAGGAAGCGTTGTCTAAACTAAAATCAAATGGGCAATTGGAAGTCAAGCAGCAGGCTTGCCTCTGACCAGTGGATTCAAGGGCCTGGAGGTAAGAAAGAGCATGCTTGGCTCTGAGAACAGAAAAGACTTAGTAAATTTGGCCATGGAGATGAAGGTTTCCCAGTGTTTTTCTTCCCTTTTGTTGGCCCTCCCAGATGATGGTATGCTCTGGAAAACACAAAGGATCTTCTACATCTTTTATGTTTATCCCCATATTTGCTCGACTATGCAAAACCCACTACTGACACTTTAATAAATGCTCACTGGCCGTTGAACTTACTAGAGTAGGAGGCCTCCTAGAGCTTCTCTGGAGCTCTTCTCATACCTCCCTGGCTCTGGGCAGCAGTGCATGGAACCCAGTCTAGCCAGGGAAAGGGCTAACAGAACCCCATCTGCTGGCCCCTAAGACATGAATCCCCGGGAAGCCATGCTCTGAAATATATTTTAATGCGTTATTCCAAAATCGGGATTATGGAGGAGCATTTCATCTTCAAGGGATGTGCACCCCAGTGGCCCTGGGGCTGAGGGCAGGGGCCTGGGGGATGGATGAAATGTGTGGCTTGTGTCAGCCTGCCTTTCATGTCCGAGACCAGGGAAGGGCAGAGAGACAGCAGCAGGGACAGGAGAGTAGGATCATTCATTTACACTCTGGCTCTGTCACTGGCCCATCAGGTCCCATCACCAGCAGACAGATTCAGCCTTGCTTGCTACCCCACAGTGGCCCTGGCGAGCCACATCCTCCGCCTTCTCCCTCACACCCTTCGGGGCTTTCTGTTCAAGTGTACACAGTTTACTCCTGCAGATGACTCGGGAACAAGCTCCGGTCCCTGACAAAACCAACTGAGATCAGATATATCTTTAGAGGCACGAAAGCGGGAATTGACTGTGATCTTTTGGCACAGTATTTTCCTGGAAATCCACAGCTAAGTGCTGCTTGTGGTCTAGAAAGCAATGAAATTCATTCTTATGGTTGGCTCCAAGCTGGTCAATGACTGCACAGGCCAACTTACTCCCTATCTGTCTGTGGGACAAGGCCACATGTATGTCAAACCAGTTTATATGCTTCCAGTTTTAAATATTCAGGGTTGATTTTCCCTGTGGTTGGATGAGCAGGTTGGCAAATAAAAATCAACAGGAGAAGGAGGCTTTCCCAAAAGGCGGAGGAGGACGGAAGCAGATCGTGAGAAGCCTGGGCTCCGTTGGCCTGGCCTCACGGCCTTGAGCCTCTTGGAACCTGACTGGTACCTTGACCACGGTCTGAGGTCCAGGGTGAAGTTCCCCATGTGTGGACACTGGCCACTTGGTCTATGCCTGAACCTGCCATTTCCTAAGAGCACCTCTTTTTGCTACTGAAAGCAGGCCCAGCTGTCCTTTATGAGTCCTTTCATGGGCATGTTCTATAGGAAGTCTTTCCTGACAAATCTCATCTGGCCCCAGTCACTCCTGGCTTTGTTTCATGGGTGTGTGCCCTGCCTCGTGTTGTAAGGGCCCCGAAGTCAGAAGCAAGCCTGCCTTCTCACCTCTCCTCTCGGGAACTGTAGAGGAGACATTTCATTGATGGTAAGGACGGGGTTCTGGGCTAACGACTACACATGTACCATTTCCCTAGTGATGTGATGTTTGCCCCCCGTTCAACCCCCATCTTTCTCCATCATTTAGGGCTACCGTCATACGATTCTTTCAGGAGCCGCCTTGCACTGAGGTTCTTGCGTTTGACTGGAATCCATTCCATGGCCTCTGCCCACTAAACACTCAGCAAGGGCCATGCTTCCAGCCGAGCAAGTTCTCTGAAATGAAAACACAGAGAGGCCATTTTGCCGGGACCATTAGCCGCCTGCTGTTAGCTGGAGAGGAGGGACTTTCGTCGGTTACTGTCACCAGGCTGACACTGTGCCAGACCCCACATCTGGAAACAGTTATGACCCTGCAGTCTTCCTTTCTGCTCCTCCATTTGTTAATTTACTGGTTTGGAATGATCAACTCAGGTCCCCGGTATAAATTATAGGAACCAAAGTTAAAAAAGAGGCCATGACTGTCATAATACTCTTTGAAAAGAGACCAAGGTCTTTTTATGGGGTCTTGGATGAACTTTGTATCTAAATAAATATGTTTTTGAAGTTGCGTATTGTGTTGGACTTTAACCACCAAGCCAAGCCTTTATAAGCTCTGCCTTGAGCCTCATACCCCTCCCCGACTCAGCACAACTCGGCCTCATCTGTCTCAAGGGCTCCATAGGATTTGCACTTCGTGGATTTGGACCCACACAGTCCGCTGTTTGCACATCCTACAGACACACAGAGACGTACACTTCTTGGCCTACCCCGCGCCCTTTAAAATGTAAGCAAGTAGAAGGCTTGGAAGGAGCCTGAACATGTTTGCACGCCAGCAGCACAACATGCCATTAGTTGCTGATGGTGCCCTGCAGATGTAATAGAGCCCAAAAGGCTTAGGGGCCTGCTCCAGTGCTTATTGCTTTTGGAGTGGAAAGTGCTCACATAAAAGACCTGGGTCTATTTTTGAGAGGGACCAAAAATTAAGCCTTAGGATATTTAGTAGATTTCTAAACAATGGAGGAAAAAAACCCTGCATGATCTTGGGAAGATGGCGTTTTCTTTGGCCATTAAGAGTGGACGCACAGAAAAGCAATTCTTTCAGGCTCTTCTGTCTCGGGAACTGTAAAGCCCTAACGAGAACCAGAAACGTAGACGAGCAAGTATGTCTCTGGTACTAACCCTGTCTCCGGTTTCTGGTTTGATGAGTTGCAGTCTACCTTGCTGACTTGGCCTCTGTTTCAACCAGATGATGAATCACCTTTTCTGGGAAGAATCCCAGTCCCCCGTCACCCCTCCCACCCTCCGCTACCCCCCCATCCTCCCTCTTCTTCCCCTCCCCCCCCCGACACCCCCCCCTGCAGCAACCGAGTTGTTGGGTACTTCCCTTTGGAGTTCCTTTCATATCAAGCCATGTATTCGGCACTTATTTCATCGTATGTGCGCCTGGCTCCCCAAGCAGACTCAGTGCCTCATGTTTAGAGAATGACTAACTCATCCATGCTGGGCTTATAGCGTGAGCTTAGGGAGTGTTTGTATTAGAATCCGTCCAGAACCGCTCTCTGGAGCAATTTGGTTGTCCATACATTGTCGGCAGTATTTTTCTAAATGATGTAGACCAGCAGGACTAACTCAAACTCTCGTTCAACTGTAACTTAGAAATGTGCCAGTTAATGTAGGCAAATCTTTTCTACAGACACCGGGGGTCATTTTAATTCTTTCATCGTCCTGGGATTTTGTTGTATTAAATGTTAATTAAAGTGCCCATGCCATTCATTTGAAGAAATCGTGGGCACAGATACTTAATATTTGATCAGTAATTTAAAAAGGAATAAAAGGAAAGATTTTTTAAATGTGCCTTGCCAAGGTGTTGTCACAGGTGGGGTCGTGCCAGTTACCAGGAGAAAATTACCTTTCACTTATTTTACGTCCTTTCATGGTGCTTTCAGAGAAACAATGACCGCCAGGTATAGATAAGTCCATCACCAATGTGAAATACATTAGGAAAGAAAGTGACCCATCTTGCCAACCAAAGATTCAGACTGAGACTGTAAATTGGCCCCTGGAGCCCAGAGGAGACTTGAATGGGGTGTGGCTCGGGGGACGTTCCCTTCAGGAGGTCCCAGGCCACAGGGAGCCCAGGGTCAGTGATGCAGACTCCCTTGGGTATCTACCCAAACCCCGGGGAAAAGACAGGGCTGTGCTTCCCACACATTCAAGGAAACAATTCCCCTCTTGCCCAGGCTAGCTGAGGAGCATTTTTTATTTGTTTAACTCAAATTCTAGAGACTTCCTCAGAGGGGAATCCTGCAACTGGATGATTTGGAGGAGCCGAAAGTCAGGGCTGCCGGAGCATCAGTAGCCCTGGGCTCATCGTCCAACCCCCGCCCCTTGTGCCTGGGAGGTACTGGCCCCCACGGATTCACTGAGCAGTAGATACAGAGCACGGTATTTACAGGCTGGGAGTGGCCATGGCAAGGTTGTTAAGGATTGCTAAATAAGTCTAGCTGATCCACTCAAGGAATACTGATTTCCTGGTGAAAATAAATTGCGGTTCCAACAGCTCAGTTCCCCTGCCTGTCTAGGGTAGGGGGGCAGTGACTGTGCTGGCTGCTTTCCTCACCAAGGCTGCCTCATTCTCCAGAGTGGCTCCTGGGGACTTGCAGGGGTTTGCTCTCCCTTGCTGTGCGAGGGATAGAAAGTTCCAGGGCTCTCCAAAAATGTGCAGCTACACTACCTGGAGAGGGGCGTAGAGCAGTGATACAGGTAGGGCAGGTGCTGGGAGCTGGGCTGTTCCCATTCAAACCCTGACTCCTCTGCTTTCTGGCTTCCTCACTACTCTGGCAAGTTGCTTCACCTCTCCTGGCCTTGCCTTCCTCATCCGTAAAACAGGAAAAATAACAGTACGCAACCCACAGGATGACTTTAAGGATGGAATGACTTGATGCATGGAAAGTACTTAGAATAGCACCTGCCGTTGGTAAGCTATAGCTCTCCTTTACTAGGCTCTGACTGTGTGTGCGCGTGCAGGCACACGTCTGCTCTCCTCCCTGATTGCCTCCCTGCATCACTCTCAGGCTCACAGCCTTTCCTAGACACAGCCTCACCTGGGGGAACCTCAGAGGCAGAGACCTCCCTGCTTTGGCTGTCCTTAGAAGCAGCCATCCAAGTCCCTTAAAGTGCCTCCTCTTATTGCAGCATTTACCCCATTCATGTCCAGTAAAACATCAGGAGGCCTCTGAAGGAAAGAATGAGGAGGAAAATGCTGGAAGAGGCTGGGGAAGGGGTGTTGCACTAGCTGATGCTGACAGGTGTGCCCTTGGGCCTGTCCTGTTGGAGGGGCCCAGAGCCTGCCTGCTGGGTGAGGGGGAGTGGAGGGTGCAGAGAAGTTGGGGTGGATACCATGGGGCACGCGCATGGGTTTAATTTTGCCCTTTCATTTCAGGGTAAAGGAGAATGAGTTTGTTCCACAGTGTTAAAACCAACAGGCTAAATTTTGTGGCTCTCATCTCACAAGCTCCCCAGCCGACACAGATTGCCTTCTATACCCTGAATTAGAATGTCCAGAGCTTTTTGGTGGAGGCAGGGTGGTGTCAGGTTAGAAGCAATTTCTTGGGCACTTTTTTTTTTAAATAAATGTATTTATTTATGTTTGGCTGCATTGGGTCTTCATTGCTGCGCGCGGGCTTTCTCTAGTTGCAGAGAGTAGGGGCTACTCTTCGTTGTGGTGCACGGGCTTCTCATTGAGGTGTCTTCTCTTGTTGCGGAGCACAGGCTGTAGGTGTGCGGGTTTCAGTAGTTGTGGCATGTGGGCCCAGTAGTTGTGGCACACGGGCTCTAGAGCGCAGGCTCAGTAGTTGTGGCACACGGGCTCTAGAGCGCAGGCTCAGTAGTTGTGGCGCACGGGCTTAGTTGCTCCGCGGCATGTGGGATCTTCCTGGACCAGGGCTCGAAACCCGTGTCCCCTGCATTGGCAGGCAGATTCTTAACCACTGCGCCACCAGGGAAGCCCTCTTGAGCACTTTTAATGTGGGTCTCAGAATGGCTGCTACAGAGCCAGCAGCTTCCCCTTTCTGCTCTCTGATGCTGGCACAGCTCTGCAGCTGAGGAAGTGGAGCCTTTCTTTTCAGCTAACATGGGGGAACCTTCCGTGAATTGGGGAGCACTGGCCCCAGAGATGCTGACGCCTTCCTGCTGGGGAACTGAACACCCGGCTAGGGAAGGTGGGGAGACGAGCCAGGACCAATGTTCCTTAAGGCCCATCAGAGTCTCTGCCTGACCCGGAAGGCCACACAAGTCAGTCTAGCCCAGGCTGTGGGGTGGAGCACCCACCTAAAGCAGTGCCAGTCTCTGTCTAGAATCCACTGGAAGAGGTGTGAATTGCACCAGCAGGGATTTAGGCTAGACCTCTCAAAACACAGTCAATTAATGAATCTGTAAATGTTAACTGGGTTCCTTGCTGAGTTATGATGAGGTTATAAAAGAAGCACAGATATAAATACGTGGGCCAACTGTGATGGCAGACCCAAGGGCTAAAGGCTAGAGCTGGTGGACATGGCAAAGGAGAATCTCCATGAAGTGGGAAGGTCATGGAAGGGGGGGACCAGCTGAAAGAACAGTAGCCCAGAAAGGTTGAGGAATTTGCCTGAGGACACACAGCTTCTCAGTAACAAAGCTGGGTTTAAAGGGAGAGTATTACACAGGTAAGTGGAAGCAAAGAGGTAGCCCAGGGCTCTGCACAGAGGAAGCGGACGTGGGCTGTGCGAACTGTGTGTGGGGAGGGTAGAGGAAGCACGTGCCCTGCAGGAGCCAGAGCTGACCCTGGGACACATGGGAGAGCAGGCGAGATGGATGACAAAGAGAAATTCTATGAAGGACTTAGAAGCCAGGCGCAACAGAGGGAGGGCAACACCTTGGAAGTGTTTTGGTGTAGGAACCAAATTTGGTGTAAGGTGGATAACTTTTATGCTCTAATGTAGCGTTTTCAGTGTGCTCCAAGCTTTGTTCAAGGCGCATGTATTTCTTTTTAAATCAGTGGCGAAAAAAGATGTTCATTTTTTTAAAAAAAGAAGAAAATAGAGAAGTCTGGATTTTCTCTCATAAACAATAAAAGCCATTGGTAGTGTCCTAGGAAAGCAGTGCTTTGGTGAAAGTGGTGTTTGGGGAAGATAAGACCGACAGTGGTGGGGTAGATGGATGGCTGCGGGTCAGAGGAGGGGTGTGGGCTGCTGGTGGTGAGAGGTGAGGCCTTGGGGATCTGGGGTATTTGAGTGGTCGATGGGGAAACAGAAACATCTAGGAGCGATTTAGAAAGAACACTTGTAGGGTCTTGGTGACCGATCGCATGTGGGGGGGTGAGGGGCGGGGGGAGAGGCAAAACTGGAAGCAGGCTTTCCAGCCTTGGGCAGTGCCATGCAAGAATACAGAAATGGAGAGGAGCTGGACAGAGGCGGTATGAGGATTAGTGGACTTGGGAAGGCGTTGTTTCTCTGAGGCCTTTGCCCTCCATGCAGGAAAACTTGAGGGGAGCAGAGGAGAGGCATGAGTAAGCTTTGCTTCTCAGGCCAGCAATCGTCTGGTGAGTTCCCTACAGTGGGTATCACTCCATAAAAGTATTTGAGGTCAGGCCATTGAAGCAACCTCAGAAGTGCCTCTGGATTCTTCTCTTGTAAGATATTTTATCTGAGCCAAATCAGTGCAACTCTCTTGTGAAAAATCAGTTTCCCAGGAAAATAAAGTTGGGTTCTAGCAGACAAGTAGCATTTGGCAAGCCCTGATTAAGAAAGCCAGTGTTCAGAGAAGTTGTGAAAATAACAAGTCATTCAGGAAGGTAAACACTGGGTACCTAATGCCATTTTAGGGCTGTGACAGCTGTTCTGTCTCCATCAATTGTAGAGCCTGAAACTGCAGGTTTATTTTAAGTTCTTGCTGTTACAAACCTGTAGACCACCCACGCCCCCTTTGCAGGCTTTGAAAGGGGAGACCAATTGAAGATGACCTGGACTGAACACAATTTTCTTTCCCCGTTCAGTGAGTAGAAGCCACCAAATACCCAACAGCTGGACCTAGAGAAAAAGCCACTTGCCAGTCACCCAGGCATCTTGACTGTCATTCACAGTGTGAACTGGGCTTCCATGAGAGCAGATTTCCAACGTGGTCCTTGGTACAAATTTCCAGGTGTTTTTTGTTTTTTTGTTTTTTTTTGGTCAATGGCTATGTTTCTTGAAAAGTTTTACGTAAATTGAATCCTATTTTAAACTCATCTGAGCTTTAGCTATTTAACAGAAACCCGTAGACCTGTGCTTCTCAAACTTTGAGGTACACACAGATGACCTGGTAATCTTATTTAAAATGCAGAGTCTGATTCAATGCGGGGTGGGGACAGAGGGCAGTATCTAAGATTCTGCATTACTAATAAGTTCCAGGCAGCTGCTGCTGTTTGCGGATCACATTCTGAGTGGCAAAAGGTTATGGAAAATCCTTGAAAAGCCAAATTTGAATCCCCTAAATGGCACTATAATCACCCCTTAATTTTAGTAAGTGGGGATGTTGCTTGCATTTGTTTGTTGGGTGGATGGAATAATTGCAGTGTGTAAAGTACCATTCTAAGTGCTGTGTATTGTACAAGGAATGGAAAATTTCTCCCAAATTTGATTCAAGTACTCTTAAAAATTGGATATCGCATGCCAAAACCCACCCTTCTTTCTCCCTGGCAAGTAGTAGGGAACTGAATCGTAAGAGCTCTCTCATTCACTACATGATGGCAGGTTAGAAAGGCCGAGTGTCCTCTGGGGATTATTTTGACCGTGTCATCTATCTTCACTGACGCCTGACATCACCCAGAACATCACCCAGGGAGGACGGCAAAAGGGAGGCATGAAGTTGGTCAAGCGGCAAATGCCAGCTCTCCTGCCAACAGACCCAGAACCAGTTTCTTTCTGTGTTTCCTTTGCGGACAGCTTGTTGGAACTACTCACTCATCTTGATGTTGAAGCCCTGTTGTCAAGCACAACAGGGGTTATTTTCAAAAACTAAACTGTTTTTGGTGAACTCGTAAGAGCAACAGAATGAGAAAGTAGTCATTTTTATAAAGTGTCTGCAAAAGTCTAGTACTTATTGTTCCAAACAAGCCTCTCTTTCTCTTTAGTTGGTCTAACATGGAAAGAAAAGGGAAATCTTTTCCAAATGAAAGTGAGCGGGGCTAGCCCCAGTTGGTGGCAGGACATCTGGGATGGAGGACCCCTGTTCCTTTCCCCAGCAACATCTTTTCCTGTGGAAAAACACCCCTCCCACAAAGCAGCAATCTGTGGTGGAAGAACGTGTTTACATTCACAGGGTTCTGCATTTTCTGGTTTTGGAGGGAGGCAAGTGGTGGGACACAGAGGTGGAATTATTTTTACATCTAAACAGTAAATGAAGTATTACTGTAATCTCTTTCCTGAGCTCATGGAAAAACTCAAGTCATCGAATGTTAGTTTTACAGATCAGGGAAGTTTTACAACGAGATTACCTGACTCGTCCCGGAGCCTATAAATCTTGCTAGAGGGAGAGCTGAGCTGGGGAAAGCACAGCTCCCAGGCTCTTACACACACGGGGCATCTTCCCTAAAACTGTGATGCAGCCAATGCTCCATCCCCAGGGGAGACATCAAGCCCAAGCTTGAATCTCTTTGAGCACTTCCCAGTGTCCTATGCCAAGCAGTCCTGTTGAAACAGAGAAATATTTTGTTTTCAATCAATTAAATGATTATTTTCAAATGAGTACACTTCTGTACGTGCTAACCTATCATATCTTTTCAGTGATCTCTATTATATAGTGCAATTACTGGGAGAGGTAAGCGACTCCTATCTGTTGGCCACTTTACATGCATTATATCATGTAATCAACCCTAGAGTCCTGTGTGGTAGGTTTTGTTATCAACTCTGTGGGAAAAGTAGCAACTGAGGCTCAGAGGGGTTGAACAACTTGCCCAAGACCACACAGCTTGTAAGTAGTAGGACTGGGATTTGAACCCAGGTCCCCTGCCTCCAGAGCCTGCACTCAGCAGCTTTACCAATGCCATCACTCAGGCAAGGCTGGCAATCTACCTGATGGATCCTGGCTTGGGCACCCAAGCTTTAAACCTAAACCATCAAGCAAAGTTGTCAAAGGCTTCTTCCTCACTTCTCAGCATGTCTCCTTCCCAGAAACTTCCTTTCATTCCTTACTCTACCCTTCTGGTCAGGACCACCTCGATTTTATAAAGGAGTTATTTTACAGCAGCCTAGACTAGACAATCCATGGAGGCTGCTGTGTTCTTAGACCTCAGCCCAGCTTTCCAGCTCATGATCTTAGCAGCCGTCCACCTTGACTCACTGAGTAGTCATTGCCAAAGACACCTCTTTTATTGCATGAGCACTGTCTGAGAACAAAGTCAGCAGATAGGATTTTTGATGTGGAAATCATCAAAACAGTTCTTCCTATGCCCTGGCTTTTCTTCTTGAGGCTCCAGAAAAAAAAAAAAGAAAATGATAAACCCTACAGTGAGGAAAAGGACTCCTAGATAAAGTGGAGCTAAATCCCAGGCGCCTGAATGCTGAACTTAAAGCCCCTGGAGAGGCATCCTCCTCCCTCAGAAAGTTGTTTTCAGGAATGTCCACTCATTCCAGACTGAAGTATGTGTTTGACAGTCCTCACCAGCCGGCAGAATGAGCCCCATCTGAACAGAGACAGGCAAAGGAATCATCTCCCCCAAAGTGGCAGAAGTCCCAGCTCGGGGAGCAGCCCGCCCACAGCTAGCCAGGGGAGATGGGAGGAGAGGAACGAGCAAGGGACTCAGGGAAGGACCTGGCTTTCCCCAAGGTCACAACCACCCCAGAACATCCCCTAGTCTTCCATGAGGAAGAGACAAGCTGGGGTTAGAATGTTCCAGAAAACATTCCATAGTCTTGTGGTCTTTGGTTTCCTGAGCGCCAGCCGTAGTCTAGGAACCTCTCCGTGATAGGGTCCAGCTTGGATCCTCTGCCCCACCTGGCAGTGATGGTGGCTCTCTGAACTCCTCCTCTCCTGTGGCCTCTCAGGGTCTCCCTGGGCCTCGGTTCTGTCAGGGTTCCTGCTCTGTTTCCCCTCAATCTCTCCAGCTGGGTGCTCCCCAGGGCCTGCCATCTCCTCCGCCTCTCCTCCAACACGCGCGCGCCCGAGGGAGACTGCCCAAGTCCAGGGCTTTAGCCACCACCTGTTAGTGTGATGACTCCAGTCTGCATCTTCAGTGCTCACACCTCCCCTGAACTTCAGACCTTCAAAGGCAGCTCCCTCCTGCACATCTCCACCCGGAAATGTGGGTGTCTTGTCAGGCATGATATGAACGCACCTGGAGTCACGCCTCCCTCCCCACGGGCAACCCAATGTGCACCTTCACCAGCGCAGCCTGCCTGCCCGTCCTGTATCCCAGCTAGAGACCTTGAGGTTGTTCCTGACTCCCTGCCCCCCTCCCCTCCATGTCCTCAGGGTTTCCCAGTCTAGTCAATGCTACCGCTGAAATCTCCCTGAAACCTGACCTGCCTTTTCCTCTCCCTCCACCACGCTCCCAGCTCAGGCCCTCAATAGCTTTTACTCCCTCTGTGCTCGGCCCCTCCTCCAGCCCCAGACTGCTCTGCTCCAGCCTCTCCTTGCTTCCCTTCCCCTCACTCTGATGATCCCCTCCCCCTCTCCCGTTACACTGGGCTCCTCCTCCCTCCCTCCTTTCCAGCAATGTCCTAGCATGTCCAAGCCTCTGTAGACTGTGTCCTCTGTCTTCCACACTGACTCTCCCCTTCCTTTCTCAGATAATCTTCTTGGAAGAATCGTCCACACTCTCTACTGCACCATCACTTCATCAAACCACCATCATCTGGCTTCGCCCTCCTGCTCCCATAGCCAAGTCCCCAGCGCCTGTCTGTTTCCCACACAGCAGATAAGCTTCAGATCTGTGTGCAGCCAGCGGTACTTGCTGCTCACAGCCCCCTCCTTCTGGGGCTCCCCATTTCCTCCTGCTCTCTGTCAGCACTCCTTCACCTCCTTGCTGGCTGCTCTCTGTCATGCCTCCTCTCCATCATCTGTCATCACCCACCTCTTGCTCCATACACCCAACCAGAGAATCCATCCGCTCCCACACCTTCAGCTGCCTACATCTAAGGAGGACTCCCATGTTTGGATCTCCATCCCAGAATCCTCGATGGAGCCCCAGATCTTTACATACAACTGCCCACAAGACAGCTGGATGAGTCACAAGCACTTAAAGTCAGTATGTCCAAAACCACTGACCCTCTCCCGGCAAATCTGCACCTCCCTCCATATCCCTCATTCTAAGAATGGTGCTACCTTGCAACAAGATGCCCCTGCCAATAGCACCTTAGATATCCCTGGCTCCCCCCCACCCAACTCTCTGGGTACAGCCTCCAAGTTCTGCCGAGTCTGTTACCTCCTAGACACCCCCTGGTGTGCCACCCTTCTTCACGCCCACCTCCACTTCCACAGAGCAAGCTCTTGGTCCCCCCCTGGTCCCCTGACCTTCCTGCCTCCAGTCTTGCTTATTTTATGTTGTCCTCTCCTAGCCTGCTGCTGCCCCTGGCCTGCTTCTCCATCACCTGCAGGACTCTTAGCTTGGGTCTGGGTCCTGTGACATGCCTTCCCTTCTCTCTCTTCTTGACTCTACCTCCCCGTGCTTCAGCCAGCCGGACACTTTGAGGGCCCAGAACGCCCTCACTTTGCCTGGCTAACTCCTTCTCACCCTTCCAGCCTAGAGCAGGTGTCACCTCCTGTCAGGCCGTGCTTCCTCGAGGCTCCCAAGGCCCCAGCTGCCCCTCCCCACAGCAGCTTGTTTTCTGGCCCTCGGTCTCCGGACTGAACTTTTTCAGAAAGAGCCTGGATCTCACTCACTCATCCATCTTTGTCTCCCCAGGCTAGCAGTGCCAGGTAATTGGTGAGCAATTAATAGGTGCTTGAGTGAATACTTATCTCCCTCCCAGGTGACTATTTGTTTACTTGCTCTGAGCTCCTCCAGGGCAAAAAATCTTGTCTTTGCTATCTTTTTGCAGCATCTTTCTCACACGTAGTGCTATACTGATGTTTATTAAAAGAGACAGTGAGTGTGTACCAAGGTGGCGGACCCCACCCTTCTCCATGGTTTCCAAGAGTAGCTTGGAGTCTAACAAAACCTGCCATACATATACATATATACACACATATACATTTATACATATACAAATATATATATTGTCTTCTGTCAATCATAAGATTTACTCCCTATCCATCTTAAAGTTAGCAAGCTGGGGGAGGAGAGGGGTGCGCGTGGAATGCAGAGGCAAGTGTGATGTGTAGAATATTGTGGGAGTCAGCATGGCCTGAGACCGGTGAGGCACGTTTGGGCTCAGGACCCTGCAGACCTCGAGGAGGGAGTGAAGGAGGGAGGCCCCGTAGGCCCGTTGGTGGACGCTGGGGAGCACGGAAGAGAGGGGCTGGTTGTGAACGAGCTTGGGCCGCGGAGGGGGAGTGGGCGGGGCGCGGGGCGTCCGCAGCCCGCCCTCCGCCCGCTCCCCGCCCCTCGGGCGGCTCCCTGCGCTCCGCTTACTTAACCTGCCGGCGGCGACGGCGCTCGCACTCCCCCAGCGCTCGCCCGCACGCTCCGCGCAGCCTCTCGCTCCATGGCGCTCCTCGGGCGGCTGCTGCCCCTCGCCCTGGCACTGGCCCTGGGCCCCGCCGCCACGCAGGCGAGCCCCGGCAAGTCTCCCTACCAGCTGGTGCTGCAGCACAGCCGCCTCCGGGGTCGGCAGCACGGGTAAGCGGGCGCCCACATGGGGGCCGGAGGGACTGGGCGTCGGGGCCGTCGGAGCGGGCTGGGGGCGCCGGAGACAAAGCCCGAGCCTAAAGCAGGCTGTGTGGGACGCTCCGAGGGACCAGCCCTGCAGGAGGTGGAGGGAGGGAGGCGGGGACGATGGAGGAAAGTCAGCAGGAGGCACTATGTAGAGGAAGCGGATGGGAGAGCTGACCCGTCACCCCAACTCAGGCCAAGAGCGTGAGAGAGGGATCCGGGGCTTTGAGCTTCTCCCAGCGGAGAGCGCTTGGCAGCTCTCTGCCCCGAATCACCATGGGAAGGTGGCCAGGGCAGAGAGGGAGCCCACCCAGCAGGGCACAGATTCCAGTCCAGCCAGGTCCTTGTCCAGCACCTTCAGACGTGTCGCTGGGGCCACACAAGCTGGCAGCAACCAAGGCCCCCAGGCTCCTGTTCCCCTGTCCAGGCCTACACCCGCGACCTGGCACCAGACAGTGCTCTCCAGGTACAGCAAGGTCAGTGCGGCATCTGCTCCCCGGGCAGACGAAGAGCAGGAGAGTGTGCCGAGCCTCGCACACATTGTACAGATGGGGAAACAGTCTGGAGAGGACACACCACTTCCCCACGGACCTTCAGTATGTACTGGTGCTGGGATTGGAATCGCTCTTAAAACACTGGCTGGGTTTGTAAATTTGGGACATTATCATTGCAGATATTCCTTTGAGACACTGAAGATGTGTTGGTTTTAGGCGGCAAACCCCGGCAAAAGGTCTGACCTGGTAAAGACCCTGGCCCAGACCCAGGCAGAGGTGGGCAGTGTTTCTACATCCCAAACTAGGCCCTCCCGCTTCACACATAGCCAGGGTTTGCTGCAGCTTCCAGACTACCTGGGTGCACTGACTCCTTTTTCACAACTAGGTAGAACTGTATGTGGATAGTCGTGTCACAGCCCAAATGCCATTGGGTCTGGCATTTACTCCCAGGTGGTTCCCTGACCACCATGTGACTGGGCAGATCTGTACTCAGATCAGAACTCACCGTTGGAAGTGATCAGAGTTGTCTTCATAGGGCTTTACAAAGCCTTGGCTCCCCGCCCTTCGAAGCGCCCCCTCCTTGGGAGCAGTCCTCCTTGTACCCTCTGCCTGTGTGTGGCCTTGTGGCCTTACTTGGCCTTTCAGGTGCCCAGGGCTGTGGGGAGGGGACTGATGGGAGTGAGTCTGACCCCTCTGCAGAGTGAAAGCCATCCAGGCCATGCTGCAGCCTCAGCACCCTGCAAGAGAGAGGAGAGCACAGGGGATGTCCCGGGGTCTTTTGGGAAGTGAAGGATGCACCTTTGACTTAGGCCGGGTACAGAAGGGTGAGGGGACAGGGCAGAAAGATGAGGGGAAGACGAGGCATAAAGTCAGAATGTGAGCACCTGGCATTTTCATTGTCTCTGCCCAGCTCACCATTGTCCCTCTGTCTTTCTTAGCAATGGAGCATGTCCTGTTTGGGTGCTGCAGTCCTCTTGGGAGGTTTCTGTTCCCGCTGTATCTTCTTAGGCACTAAGTCAAGAAAAAGCCCCAATAGCATGCCCTGCAGCACTGTTACTCAGAACGGTGGCTCTGTGCGCTCCACAGTGAAGCTACTCCAATGGTGTTGACAGGGCTCCAGCAGGAGCCACCTCTGCGGCAAGCCTCCTTCCTGTCAAAGCCCAGAAAAGCCACAGACCAGCTGGAAAATAGGTTTTCTTTTTCTTTTTGAAATGCAAATGCTCTTTATTATGAAGTTCAGACATTAGATCAATTTCCTCCCTCCCCTCCCTCCCCCTACCCCTGCAGGCTAATCCTCTTGATTAGCTGCTTGCAGTGCAGTTGGAAAGGCCTATAGTGACCTGTGATGGACAGGATGGTCTAAGCAGTCCCTGGTGTGCACCCTCCCTCAATAAAGTCTGGACACACAGGCAGGTGAACTGTGACAAACAGTTGCAGACATAGTTGCGTTTACTCTGATCTAACTGTCCCTGAAAACCTCACAAGGCTGCCTGACTTTGCCCTTGGGGGTGGCACCCTTTGCAAAATGGATAACCTTGTTCAAACTCCGGCCATCTTTTAAAGGGAGATCTGGTGGGAAGGGAAAGGTAAGCTCTTTTTTAAAGGAAATGTTGTATGTGTGCTTCACACGACATGAAGGAAGAAATAATAAGCAGGCCCTGCTCACCCTTTATCACCGTCACCTCTTTTGCTTTCATCTTCACCACAACACAGTGAGCTCTGTAGTGTGCGTTCCCATTTTACAGATGGAGAAACTGTGGCTTAGTGAGGTGGAGTGACTTAGTCCAAGCACAGAAAGATGTTGGAAAAGTAGTGACTATGACGTGGTCTCTTGACTCCCGGCTGTTATCTGTGTTGCTATAGGGAAGGAAAAAAACAGTACTGAAAGAGAAGTAAAAATGCAGTCACACTTCCAAATATCAACAACCGAAACTGGACTGAATTTTCTGAAGCACTTGATTTTCAAATCCAACTTGAACAGCAGAGCTGTTGTGCTTGAGGTAGAAGGCCCAGAAATGGGGTGCTCATTTTGATGAAACTTCAGCGTAAATTTCCTGTGTACACAGCCCACCCCTCCTACCCCGACGTGAGAGGGAGTGTGTCACAGAGACCCACAGCCTCTGCTCCTGTCTCAAAGGGCAGCAGCAGTGGAAACTCACTCTGCAGAGGAATGTTGGAGCCACATCCACAAGAGACCCTGAAGATTTTGCCAAACGCGCCTACGGAAAGTTGCAGGGAATTCATCAACAGTAATTGTTTCCTGCTTGGTCAGATAGAAGAACTTCTGAAATTGTACAGCAATAAACAGCACCTATGGCTGGAGTGTGGCCAGCGGGGACTCTCTCAGGGTTATCTGGGCACTGCTGTAACCTATGAATGCCAAGCAGCAAACTGAGAAACAAGTTGGCTTCTGTAAAAATCCTCTGGAGGCTGTGGGCATGTGGTCAGACCCAGCCAGGAGCAAGGGGATAAGGGCTGTTCTCCCTGCTGGCCTGTGGTTTCCTCTCTAGCCTCAGCTTCTCTTACCCTCAGGTTCTTAACAGTAACTCACTAATATTTACTGGGCTTCCTTGGCCCACTCACCTTTGCCTGCTGAACCACAAACTGGACAAGAGGTGACATCCAGGTGGTAGAAGAGACAGGGCAGAGAGGTAAAGGGTCAGTGTGCCCTCCCGCCCAATAACCTGACTCTGAGTATTTGAGAATTGACCAAGTTCCTGTAGCCATATGATGGGGATGGCAGGTGCTACCCTCACTGCAGTATCAGTGTCTTCTCAAAAAATACCATGCATCTCAAATGATGGCAATCGATTATATTTGTAAAGTATCAGAGGAAATGATATTTAGAATTGATACCTGAGGTTCTCTGGGCATAGAGCTTTTGTGAAAGCCCTTAGTGTCTTCGCTTTGCTTTTCTCTGGCCTGTGATTCAGCCAGGTGAACTGCCTGCCTCTGGCTCAGGAAGACTGCCTCCCACTTGTCACCACACAGCCACAGCTGCCTCTTTCCCCAGGGGCTCCCAGTAACTGTCCTGCCACCACATGGCCTGAGCATGGTTTGGGTCAGAACTTGGTACGCTGGGTAGAATACACAAAAACAAAACCACACGTCTCTGGGAAAGCAGACTTCTCAGCAGAACCTGGGTGTTTGCACAGGGTTGCTCAGGATGCTTCTGAGCTGGGTGGTCCTGAGAGCAGGTCATTCCAAGCCCCTCTGCACCTGATCTGGTGCTCAGCCGCATCTAGAACGTGAAAGAAAGAACAAGGCAGAACACCTGCCCTCAGGGTTCTTTGGAGGGTAGTTGAAGAGAAGACATACACGCCCTGATCAGTTTTGGGTTCTGTGTGGTAGCCAGCATCAAACAAGGGCCGTATCACTGGTCAGAGGTGGACAGAATAGTGTCACCTGGGGCACTGGAAGAGGGCTTTCTGCGGGGAGTGCGATGCAAGCCGGGGCCTAAGTAATAAACGACTGAGTTCAGTGAGTGAGCATCTCCTTCCGAGGTCCTGACGGCAGCTGGCCATGCCCCATAGTTTCCAGGGTGGACACTTCAGATAGGCCGTGTTTGGGAGCCAGGCAACTGCCTAGGGATGCAGAGGATGTCTGTGTGTGGAGCTGCCGGGGAGGTGCTGGGGCCCGGACCTCATGACCACAGGACCAGCAGTGCCCACAGGGAGACCAGGTTAGAGCCTGTGGACGTTTGGGCTCAGTGTGGAGTGGAGGTACAGGGAAAGGCTGGGGGGCCTCTCTCAAAGCTGCTGTTCTTAGCAAGCACACCACTTTTACTTAGCTGATATTCTCCATCTATAACATGGAGTCTAAAATTTTTAAGATGTTTGGAGTTACACTTACCAAATGTCTGTGTCAAAGAAGAATGCTTAAATGAAATTACATCACTGTATGAGATATACTTTGACAATTTTTAAATCGGGGGGGGTGATATTTTCAGGGGGATGCTGGAAAACTAGGTCATGAGGGCCAGAATATACCCCCAAACCAGCCCCTGGAACCAAGACCGAAATGACTGTATCTTCTCCATATCTAGAACATTCTGGTGACCCAGGAGGGCCCACGTGGTGGGAAGGATGTGGAGGTGGGTGGACATGCTGACCATCTTGCTAACACGGCACCTTTTGTTTTCAGCCCCAACGTGTGCGCTGTGCAGAAGCTCATTGGCACCAACAAGAAGTACTTCACCAACTGCAAGCAGTGGTACCAGAGAAAGATCTGCGGCAAATCCACGTGAGTATCTGGAAATACCCGAGACCACCAGCCACTGGGGAGGCTGCCCTCGATGTGCATGGGCTGCAGTTGCCCCTGGGCGTGGGCCAGCCTTCTGGAGCCATGAAGATGCGTGTGCAAACATGTCAGGGGACTGTGTGCTTGGGACTGGTGTTTTTTGTAGGCTGGCCAATTTTGTTTTTCATTTTTAAGGCTCCTGACAATACTTGGATACATTTTTCAGGGCTGACTTGGGATTGCAAGAAACATGAAACATGGTGTGTGTGTGTGTGTGTGTGTGTGTGCGCTTTCTAATCCTCACTAAGTGATACAAACACAAATATTCAGTGGAGAAGCCATCAGCCTCTGACTCTGGGAAAGAAAGCCCATTGGTAAACTTATACCCGGTTCCTGCTCTGCAATCCAAGGTAAATGCCCCCCAAAGACATAGAGTGCCTAGAAATATGCACATAATAAGACAGCATAGCATATTAAGAACACAGGCTCAGACTCCCTGATTCAAGGGCTGGCTCTGCCACTTACAGGGGGGGCTTCACCTTTGGAATCCTCAATTGCCTCATCTGTAAAGTGGGAATAACAATAGGATTACCTTATGTGATTGTTATGAGGATTGAATGAAATAATGCACAGAAGAGGCTAAATTAGGTACCTGGCACATAGGAAGTGCTCAGTAAATGCCACCTGCTGTTATTTGTAAATCTCAGCCCCACAAACAGAAGTGAGACACCGGGGGTGTGGACCCCTGTGGTTACAGGAGGCCTTGCTGTTGCCTCTGTCAACACAATCAGCATGGAGGGAGGCAGCATTCACCCCAGTTGCCCTGCGGCCTGCGTGTTCTAACAGAATTCCGGGGAAACCTAATCTATTTTGGTACCAACCATCAAAAGATCTCAAAGCTGGCTCTCTCCTACAGACAGGAAGATGTGCCATGCAGAACTCCCTGAGCCACTTGTGAGGTCCGGACGTTCTTCTCATCTGTGTAATGAGAGGATTAAGAGATGCTAAGCCATGATCTTGAAGCCTTTCCCATGTTAGGGATTTTTAAATGTATTGCTTGTGACTTGCTTTTGAGCAGATGTCTCCTCTAACTGAAGGAAGGGAAAACGCTCTTTCCTTGAGATGTACATGGAAATAAATATCCCAACTTGTGACCCTGACTGTGTCCTAACACATCAACTCTAGTATGGATCAGGGAAATTGTAGATCAGGGCAGAGGTGGGGAGAGACCAGTAGCTCCCTGGGAGCCTGTCAAGGGCAGGGCCATGACAATTGATTCCCCACTTGACCAAGCCCAGCCACAAAGGCAAGAGTTGAGTGAGCTAAGAGGACCCACCTCCCAGGTTTAGGGAGTACACAAACCCCCGGCCAGAATTCTTGCTGTGGACAAAAAGAGATTATGCAAATAATATACCACATGTTCTTACCTGGAACCCAAGTTAAAAAAAGAAAAGAATACCTCAGTACTCTTTGACTTTTCCCATGTGTGTATATTATCTACTAAAATAAGCAATTAATTACTTAATTAAACACAGAGCCAGGCCTCACATAATTGCTTCTTGGAAGATGACCAAAGCCCTGGTATCAAGCATCTCAGAGCCCTGGGTTTCAAGATGCCACCTTTTTGTTCTTTCTGGTTTCCCTAAAAACGGGACCCACTTAGGATGTCGAGCTGGCAACAGGGTGGCATTGGCCATGGTATTTCAGGGTGGCCCATGTTGAAGCATTTGTCTGACTAAGTTAACAGTAGCTTGGGAGTATTCCCCAGCAGTTCCCAGGTTGACACTGCTGTGGGTGATGAGTCGCCTTGGCCTATTGGCTCTTGGTACCTGCACCCTTCTCCACTGATGTGCCAGGACGGGTGCAGGCGGCACAGCTGTATGTTGGCCAGATGTTCTTCATAAGGGGTCATTAAGGGGCACCAGGAATTCAGTGCCATAGCTGGTCAGCAGAGGAGAGGGTTGTGCTGGCTGGAGTTGATGTCATCCTGGTGACAGTGGGTCCCTTGGTGCATTTATTTGGGAGATGACCCGACTGGGAGACCGCAGCATGGTTGTGGTTGGAGCAAAAGGAGGGCCTTCTCAGCATGGGGTCAGCCCGGGCAGTGGGGATCTTCCCAGCATGACTCCAGGGAAGAGGCCGGAGCAGAGGTGTGCACTGAGATGTGCGGGAGCAAAGTGTCACGGGGAAGGGGGTAGCACAGGTCACCAGGGGGCCCAGGACCCACAGGAGAATTTGAACTTGAAAGCAGATAATTGGCATTAAGTACAGGACCAAGGGATAAAGGCTTTGCCGGGTCAGGTCACACAGAGACCCGGGAGCCTGGAGCCAGATGTGTGCTGCAGTGAGGCCCCGACTCCGCCTCCACAGAGGGAGGGAGGGGAATGGCCACGTTCAGCACTCAGCACTCCCATCAGGCCACTGCATCCATCGTCTTTAGACGATAGCTTTTCAGTATTACCAAAAAGAGTCTTGGTGCTGTTTGTCAAGCCCGATGCATGGATTTTATTATAGGAAGTAGTTACCAGTGGGCCCCTATTTAGTGACTTGAGTGAATTTTCTTACTTAGAAATTCATTTAATTTCAGATCCTAAAGAGCACCAGTGTGATACAACAGCTAATCAAGCAAAGAGGGTCATTTCAGTCCTCGGTCTGATCAGTAACCATAACATTTTTACATACAGCAGCTGAAGCAATGGTGCAGGAAATTGTGCTCAGGAAGTCTGGCTGCCTCTGACAGGCCTTCTTTGTAGAAGCCCCGGCAAGAGGGAGGCCCATTTAACAGCCAGGTCAGAGCTGACTTCGTGGGGATGTAATGAATCACAGCGGGAGCTCAGGCATCCTCAGTGTGGCACAGGGAGGGCCAGCGCAGGAGCTAGCAGGTAGGGGTGGCAGCTGCCCATTCCTTGACGTTGTTTCACTAGCAACGCAATTCACAAGCACAGTAGCCAAGATGAGCTGGCAGGACATCCCCCCTTCTCTAGTAGCAAGCATTGCTTTGCCCAAGGGCTGAAATATTAATACTTCTTCAGCACTGCCTTCAAGTTTAGACATTTCACTTCTACCAAAGCCAGCTGGTGTATGGTCGAGATTTTCCATCATTTGGCAAAGCTCTTTCCTGTAGATCTCATTCGGGCAGGGCACCCAGGGACATCTGCAGTGAAGCTGAGGAAGAGCCTTCCTTTCCTCCCTCTCCTGTATCCCACAGCCTCGGTCCCAAGAGGAAAAAGAAGAGGATGGTGAGAAGCCATCTAGGGATGACAAGCTCTCCTCAGACCCACACCAGCACCTCCTTCCCTGTTTCATATTCCCTGTGCAGCCCCCTGGGACCGCGTGGCTAACCTGCTCTAAATAACTCAGGTTTGACATATGCCAAACACCTCTGTTGTGGGGTGCTTCCTGAAGGTTTTATCCCATTCTGTAGGCTCCTAGGAGGCAGCTTAGCTGACAGGGAATCTTGTTCTGTTGAGTCTTTACATGAACCCATGTACCATTTGGGGTAAGACCCTATGGTAGGCAGAATAATGACCCCCTAAAGCTGTCTACATCCTCAGCCCTGAACCTGTGAATATGTTACCTTACAAAGGAAGAGAGACTTTGTGGATATGATTAAGTTAAGGATCTTGGAGGGGGTGGGGGTGGGGGAATCCTGAATTATCTGATGAGTCTAGTATAATCATAAGGGTCCTTGTAAGAGGAAAGCAGGAGGGTCAGAGTCAGAGAAGGAGATATGAGAATGAAAACTGAAGTTGGAGTGATGTGACCACATGCCAAGAAATGCAGGCAGCCTCTAGAAGCTGGAGAAGACAAGGAGTAGGTTCTCCCCTAGAACCTCTGGAGGGAATACAGCCTGTGGTTTTAGCCTCGTAAGGCCAACTTCTGACTGTAACATCCAGAACTGTAAGATAATAAATTTTGTGGTTTTAAGTCACTAAATTTGTGATGATTTGTTCTAACCACAATGGATCCTATCTGTTAACTTTTATAGCTGTGTTATGGGGAATTTATTACATGTGATTTGATCAGTGGTCTCCTGCAGGGCATGGCTTTCAATGAAGTTATTAACCTAACTTCAATTTAAAGTTTATACTTGGAATTTTTTAGGAAGAAGCTCCACCACTGAGTGCTTAGTAAATATCAAGCAGCTGGTAAGTGCTTTTCATAGGTTAGCTTGTTCAGTTCTCACAATCATCCCTTAAGATCAGTGTGATCATTAGCCTATTTACAGAGGGGAAGACTGAGGCTCAGAAAGCCTAAGCAACCTGCTCAAAGTCATCCGCTGGTAAGTGGGAGAGGTCCAGTTATTGTACATGCTGCCCCCAGGGGAGAGCCAAGCCCAGCAGCTAGTTTTGGTGACATGGGGGGAGCCCAAGTGAGCAGCCCTGGAGCGGCTGGGTCAACTGCCCCAGATCTCCCTCTTCAGCCCTAAAACCTGTGACTCTAGATCCCAGGGAGAAGGCCTCCTTGGGGTCAACAGAGGCCCTTTGGCCCAGAGCCACCAACCTTTTCCTGGTTGCTCACCTGCAGCCTGGTGGTCATTGAGAACCCCTGTTGCAAGGGGGCTCCCTCCCTAGTCAGATGGAGAGCATGGGAACTGAGGAGACACAGCCAGCATCCAGGAGTACCCCCCCCACCCACCCAAATACCCTCACAAACCATGTGCAAACAGACGTCACCAAAAAATGTAAGTGTATTTTCCCAAGGTTCCGTCTCATCACTTGCCAAGCTGGACCCTGGTGAATGGGATAGTGGTGGAGTCTTTAGTGGTAGACAGTAGGTTAAAACAAGCCCTTTTTTTTACCAGGGGGGCTCAAGATTTTCATTTTCTCTTGGGAGGCTTAAGAGAGCTCAGCTGAGTGCAGAAAATGAAGCCATCCAGGCAGGCGCATGTCTAGACGACGTCAGTCTGTGTTTGTTCAGTGATTCCCTTGGAAATCATGACACGCTGGATGGTTTACCTTCGGTCACAGGAAGCTGGCTCTCAGTCTCCATTCCTTACCACACTGCTTCAGAGTCAGGTTAATCCCTAGGTGTTTACAGCCGTCACAGCGGCCAAAATCGTGAAGCGTGCTTGGGAGAGAATGATTGTTTTACCTTATTATATTACCTCTGTGAAAAATTATTTTGGGGAGAGAAAAACCAATGCTTCTCTCTATCCAGTCGTGAGTAAAACTTTGGAGGGGAATGGAGGAGAGCTTTGAGGCTCTATTTCAATTCTTTAGGCCTTGGATTGACACTACCTTTTGCACCCCACCCCTGCCTCTTTCAAACACCCTTCTAAGTCAGGCACCTTCTCTGACTTTCTTCCTCAAATTGCTCTTCTGACCTGGGAAGTTGGAATAAGAAAATTAGTGTCTCATTACCCTAGAGGATATACTTTTTCTGAGGTTTTTGCTTATTGGACTGTGTCAGGCCAAGGAGAAGCCAGGAGCCTTTAATCAGAGCAGCTTTTGCTGATAAGATTCGATTCAGAGACCAGCAGATTGGTTCTCTCTGTGCAGGGAAGCCAGGGAACCAGGGAGGCACGGATGGGGGCTCCCTGTGGTTTCCATCCTTTCCTGCATTCATCCTGGAGAGATGAACCTCTCCATCAGAACCACGACTCTGTGATTGCCCCAGGGGCCTGTCTCCCCACAGCATGTGTGTTCTCCCCAGGGCCAGAGCCCAAGGAAGGTGGCACACGGGGCTGAGAAAAGGGCGTGTGAGTCCTAAAGGGTTTGGTCAGGATCACCTCAATGGGCTGTCTTCTTGGTCTGCAATTTACAGCTGCCCTCTGCTTCTCCAGGGCCAGGCAGGCTGGTTCTGAAAAGACCTGGTATTGTTGGGACAGTTGAGCAGGGTAACAGCCAGCTGTGGAAGCGTTTCAACCCATAAGGCTACCAGGCTGAAGGTGAGAGGCGTGGGTCACCCCATGCACCTAGAGAGTGCCGGGGATGCCAGAATATGGGTAGCATGAGGGAAGAGGAGGGAGAGGCCAGAAGGGCGAGAGGATTAGGAGAAGGCTTCTTGGCAGGGAGCCACACTCAGCTAACCAGGAAGAAGCCTTTGGCTAGGGGGCTGAGCCCTTGCGGGGGGTGTTGTGTCCCCCATGTCCAGCTTCTGTGGGACACGGGTACAGAAAGCCCACCTGGAGAGAAGGGGCAGTGAGTGCTGACAGGGGTTAGCTCTGATCACATTGGAGAGACCACCTGCGTCCTTTGGATGTCAGACTTTCCAAATCAGTCCACTTTCCCCCAAATATGTGCACTGTCAAGAGCAATGGAAAAGGGTCTGGACTTGATGAAATGTGGGGAGAGTCCTAGATCTGTCCCTCCCCAGCTGTGATCCTAAGAAACCCCTTTGCCCCCAGAGCCCTTTCAGCTTTCTGATTCCATTCTGCATTTCCTTCTCCATGCGGAGACATCCCTCCTACGTCTGTCCCTGCTCCCCTGCCCGGCAGCCTCCATTTCTCCTGTCATTCTCCCCATCTCTCCCCGCCTCCACACACATGTGGCCACAGGAACCAGTAAGTTCACACTTGGGGGGCTGACTTTCTGTTGTCCTCAAGGAAATCCTGGTGAGGCCCCCTGAGCTATTGAGCTCTCTTGTGGCTTTGTAGGATGGAACTCAGACGCTGACACCCTGGAAGAAGGGTCTTTGGCCAGAAAAGTCTTTGGCTGGGGGCTCCAAGGCATGGAGTGTCAGCACCATGTGCATGGCGGACCCCAGAGATGATGAAGGCTTTGAGGAGAAGGTCCCTCCTCCAAGTGTGCTTCTCCAACTCCAGGGAAGGTCACCCAGGCACTTTCAGAAAGAAGCTAAGCTTTGGGGGACTTGCCCGATTCCCACTTCCTCAACCACAGCCACAGAGCCCTGGCATTTATCAGAGAAAGCCTGAGATTCCACGCATGCGTGTTCCCGGTCCTATGGGCTCAAGGCTTGCGGCTCTCCCTAGGTTTAGCTACGAGAAACTGGCAGACACTATCCTACTTTGAAAAAATGCTTCTCTACCCCCTAGAAATATAATCCCATTGGCTGGAAATGTGAGTGTGAAATTGGAAGTAACCTTAGAGATCATCTAGTTTAACTTTACCTTATTTTATAAAAGATCAGGAAGCTGAGACCCAAGAGAGAGAAATGGACTTTCAAGGCCACCCTGCTGGTTACTGATGGATGACAAGCCTAGTCTCCTGATTCTAATATTGTTTAGTTACATCATGTTGCCTTTGAAAGGTTGTGTGTCAGTCAGATCTCACGTTTGCTGCAGAAGATGACTAGTTTCCAAAGAGAAAACAGTGGGTTAGTCAAGATCAGTCCTGAGACCACCAGCCCGTTTAACCCTTTCAAATAGGGCCGAAAGGTTAGAAAGGAAAGGGATGGGAGGAAGGCTGGGAGAAAAGGGGGAAGAGGAAGTCAGGAGGATGGAGAGAGCAGGGCAGGGAAGAATGTGCATGGTGTCCCTCCTCAGAAATGTCCTGGGGGCTCATTTCTGGCACAGTGACACCCATAGCTCCCTAGCAACCTGAGCATCCTAACTAATCTGTCTCTGAAAGATTAGTTAACAGAAAATGAAGCCTGGATAACAGATGAACCAGGCTTCATCTTCAGATGACTCACCCGGGCTTCCCTGAGACAACTCCAGTGGAATTAGTAAGAGCAGAATGTCCTGGGCTCACTGAGAGCACCCTCCCGCCTTCCAAAGCCCAGACTTCTGTCTGATCTGCCTGCTTCTCTTCTGGTGATGTCATTAAACATCCTGTGAGTGGCCGCCGTGAGCGGTTCTGTGGTAAACCCGCTGCAGTTCAAGGCTGAGTTCTGTCCTGTCCTGAAGGGCACATCCATGTGAAAGAAAGGAAGGGGGAGGACAGGGCTGTTGGCTTCTGGTTCCGAGGCTTCCGAGGAGGGGCTGTGCTCACGCCGCTGGTGCAGGGGTGGCATTCGACGGGACAGGGGGATTTGATATGAAGCAAGCCTTTCTTAGAACATTTCCTTCCTTGTGATGTTCTTGGAAATTCTCCGTCTTCTGGGTTTCACCAGGATGTTGGGTTAGCTGAAGCTTTGCGTTTCAGACCTCCAGAAGGTGGTGAGTGTTCCACAGTGGACCAGTCTGAGTTAGAAGAGAAGGCTTTACGTTTTTCTGCCAAATGACTTCAAGGTTTAAAACCATCAACTGCCAGTCTTGTTCATCCAAATGCAAAGAATCTCACAAATTGGCAATATCAGTTGCCTCCTAGAAGGACAAGGAGATGGTTGAGGGATGAGGGTGGAAGGGGAGCATTTTACTATAGAATCCTTTGTAGATTTTGAAACTATATAGTGTCTTCATTGATAAAAAATTTGTTTTTAATTTAAAGAAACAGAAGAACAAGCGTCTTGATAAAAAAGGGCTCTGTTTTTATCTTAAAGTGTGATCGTGAAGATTGAGAAAAACTTGATCATATATACAATACACTACGCTTCTTGGTTCTTACGTCAGAGAACCAGAAGACCACGGGCTGTTTAATCCAATGACCATTGCACAATACATGCATACATCTTACAGATGAGGAAACTGAGGCCCAGAGAGGAGACGGGACTGGCTGGCGTGGTCTGGTTTAGTTAGTGGCAGACTCAGAGCCAGAAAGGTCCAGGGTTCCTTCTACTCTTCCCTGCTGCCTCTTGGGAATGCCGCCCACTGGCTTCCCCATGAATTGTGTTGGAGATAAATTTTTGGTGAGGATGTTTTCTAATGCCACCGCGGATATGCTGCCGCCATCCTCTGACTGTATCCCGGTTGCGTTGCTGTAGGTGATGGCAGCTGCTGGGCACCTTGTACAGAGCTGAAGAGGCGTGACAAGCTTCTTGCCAATGAAAGGCACAAAGATGACTGAGTGTGTGGTCTCCTCTGAGAGCAGGCTGTATGCCCCATCGTGTCCCTTCCCTGAGCGAGGGCTGATGACACGGGAGGAGGAGGGAAGTCCTGTCTAATACACGTGTGTGTCTCGTTACAGAGTCATCAGCTACGAGTGCTGTCCCGGATATGAGAAGGTCCCGGGAGAGAAGGGCTGTCCAGCAGGTGAATAAGCCTTGCCTGTTGGCTCGGATGGAGAGGAAGGAGGGAGAGAGGAGCACCCACGTGAAGGGCAGCAGAGTCTGAATGGGGGTCCAAGGGATGAGGCTCCATGACAGGGCCAGAGGATGGAAGCTGGAAACAGCAGGTTTCCTGCGCTGCTCCTTCCTATACAAGCCGACTGCTTAACACGCTGGGGGAACAGACTCCGATCCTGACCTGCCTGTGCCCTCTGCACCAGGCACAGGCTCCTGGCCTTGCTGTCTCTGGCTGGGAGTGATTCTAAACACATCCAGCATTTCTCATCAGCCCTGCTGGAGAGTGGATGGCGTGGGCCTGGTCTCCGTCTGGGCTGGGAACACCAGGCCACCCCACCTCACTCTGTCGGAAGCTGTCCCAGTGGAGCTCGTAGGGTCCCACGATGGCCATATGCAGGTCCACAGACAACATGGTACCTGTGAATTTACTAGATCCTTTCCTTTAGTCCCACACACCCCTGGGGACTGTACAGAGGAGGATTTTTTTTGTTGTTTTAACTTTGAAATCTTCGCTATTTCATCAGTTGAGAACGTGAGACTGAGACTTAAAAGGAAGGGGGTGATTTGGTTGGTGCCGTGGTCACGAAGGGGGTGTGGTCGGCACGGGCTGGAGCCGTGGCCTTCCTGACTTAAGTGGCAGGACAGGTGGGAAACGTAGGGTGGGGAAGGAGATGACCTGGAAGGTGGGACCCAGCCCCTGGACCTTAGTTTCAGGCCCTTTAAAAGGAACACGAAGCTCCCTGCGTGAGGGGAAGGGCCTCCTGAGCTTCCAGCTACTTTCAGGAAATAACATTTTATTACTTATAAATACCTAAAGTACTTCCAAGATCTGTTTCATTCTGGTGGAGGCCATTAGGGAACCAGTTTCAAAAACAGCTAGATAAATCCGTAAGGCTAGCTTGTAACTCGGATATCTGTTTCCGGTGTATGTTCCCACCTTGTGTTATCTAAATGTCTATGAACAAAAGCTTTGCTCTGCTTTAGTTAAAAATGATTAAGAATGACCAATCAGTGGAGTTCAAGTAGGGAGGCACTTGGGCTGTGGAGTTCTTCTAAGAAGCACGTGACCAGCCTTTTGGGCTCCCCGACAGCAGGCTGTCTCTGGCCTTCTCCAGCGGGTGTGCCACCCCATCTCAGACAAGGGTGTGGTCTGGTTGGAGGGGCATCCGACAGGCCATCCCCGCTCTGTCCTCTGCCCCTGCAGCCCTGCCGCTCTCCAACTTGTACGAGACCCTGGGAGTCGTTGGTGCTACCACCTCTCAGCTGTACACGGACCGCACGGAGAAGCTGAGGCCCGAGATGGAAGGGCCCGGCAGCTTCACCATCTTCGCCCCCAGCAACGAGGCCTGGGCTTCCTTGCCAGCTGTGAGTTGACCTCCTGCCCAGGGACCCGTACTGGGGACGCTCTTACTGAGACTCCGTAGTGATTTCCCACCGTCTCAGGAAATGTCTTCCTTAAGCCCTCAGATAAAGCCATGGCACTTGAGCTAAAATACGCCTCCCCAGGTGCTCCCAATGCCCCATCCATTTAAGTGTCCAGACAGACCTTGGTGCTCACGGGTAGGGGTCCTTGGCAGAATGGGGGTCCCCGGGGCACCTTTCCCAGGGTGGCAGGGACCCCTCTGTTGAACGTGGGACCTGCAGCCCCCTCACTGCCGCACTGACCCTCCTCCTAGGAAGTACTGGACTCACTGGTGAGCAACGTTAACATCGAGCTGCTCAATGCCCTCCGCTACCACATGGTGGACAGACGGGTCCTGACGGACGAGCTGAAACACGGCATGGCCCTCACCTCCATGTACCAGAATTCTAACATCCAAATCCACCACTATCCCAATGGGGTAGGGAATCCCGCTTCCACAGCTCTGCCCCGTGCCCACCCTGAGCCCACGCCCGGTCCACATGTGGGGCTGGCTTCCCGGGTGGTGTGTCCCGCAGGTGAGGTCACATGTGCATAGTCCTCTGCCTCCTGCACCTGCTTCTCCACCGCTCGTGGAAGCCACATTCCGTCCTGTGTTTTCCCCGCCTGGGCCTTCGAGGCTGTGCCTCCGAGGTGTTAACTGCTCATATGCTCGCTCCTTCTCTGGGCAGATCGTGACTGTCAACTGTGCTCGGCTGCTGAAAGCCGACCACCATGCGACCAATGGTGTGGTGCACCTCATTGATAAGGTCATCTCCACCATCTCCCACAACATCCAGCAGATCATCGAGATCGAGGACACCTTCGAGACCCTTCGGGTGAGGGACTGCCCCGGGGGAGGCCCAGCTGGGGACACACCACCTCCCAAGAGGGCCTTCTTCTGCGGGAGGGGTGGAGGATGTCTCCATGTTCGTGGGCGCTTAGGTGACATGGAGCCAAGTTCCTTGAAATGCCCGTGAACATGGCGAGTCCACTGATCAGGCGGTCAGCTTGACCCCAAGGAGACATCATAAATCTCTGCTGGGAACTTCCCCCTGCTGGTCTTCTCCTCCATACTTTCCTTTCCTTGACTCCCCTGGGAAGCTCAGAGGTGGTGGCTGCAGCAGGACGGCTGCCTGGGCATGCGCTGTGGGTTCCAAAGGTGGGAGGGCCCTTCCTCCCAGTTGCTGGTCCTCTCATGTGGGACTAGATAAATGGCCTTTCAGCCTGCATGATCTTCTGGAACACACGTCCCCACCCTGGGACCCCTGATGTAGCCATACCCCTGTTTCCTGGGAGCCCTGACCATCAGAGAGGACACAAGTATAGACACAGACATGGAGTCTGGGATTTGACTTATGGTCTGGCTTCTGCCTGCTCTGGGGCCCCAGAATGCTGTTCCTGCCCCCCTGCCCAGCAGGCATTTATCTTACTACTGGGGTGGCAAATGGGCCTTCCTCTTGGCACCGGCTGCTCAGAGGAAGTTAGCACAGGCTGCCCTGTCAGGGTTTTTGCCCTGATTCAAGGAGAACTTCCTGACCACAAAGGATACCAAGTGGGCGTGGGACGGTTCTTCCCCTGGAGATCGCCAACACAGAGAGACAAACATCCCCGGGCTGGGCTGGCACTCAGGTGTCCTCAGGAAGTGGCTCTGGAGGGCCCTAGGGAACCTGCCCTCTAAGCTCTTCCCATGCTTTCCTTCTGGGTCACTCAAAGGTCAGGGGTCTGCAGGGGGACGATGTTCCCACAAAGTTGGTGGCACATCTTTGGATTAATAGCAGCTGATCCCCACTGAGTAACCTCCTCTTACTGTTCAGGTTTGGCACATATTCCTTCCTTTCTTCTTCCCTTTGGCTCTTTCGAGTGCCCATCTGTCCTTCTGCTAACGCATACTCGTTAAGCACCTGCTGCTTCCCGGGTGTGCTCTATGTGCCTGAGGAATAGAGGAGAACAAGACAAAGTCCTGTCCCCACTGGCACTGGTATTCTTCTGGGGGACACAGACAAGAAACAGACAGGGCAGTCACAGATCATGCGAAGTGCTGTGAAGTCAGGCAGTGAGTGGTGAGCAGAGGAGGTCCGTGGGGACTGGCTGGTCCGGGAAGGGTCTGTCTGGAAGAGGTGACCTTTCAGCTGAGGCCTGAATATTGGAAATGGCCAGTTACACAAGACACAGGGGCAAGAGCTAAGCTAGCAGAAGGGAGATCGAGAGTAAGGCTCAGAAGCAGGATGAGCAAGAAGGAGGCCTGCAGGGCTGAGTGAAGAGCACTAGACGCTGTTAGAAGATCGTTTTCCTGCTCTGTAGAGAAGGGGTTATGCTCACGGAGCCCACACAAATAATTATCACCAATAACGATTGAATTGCACGGCGTGAGAAGGACAGCAAACTGTGCAAGTGCGTCTGATAGACTCATTTTCATCTGGGGGCGGGGGCAGGGGGTGGGCAACGCCAAGTTGACTACCTAGAGAAACGACGTTTTCGTCAAGGACCAAGGAACGAATAGGAGTCAGAGAAGCAAAGCAGCGGGGAAGGGCAGAGGACAACAGGACAACAGCAGGACAACAGCCCGGGGGTGGAAAGGAGGAAGGCAGGGCAGCAGCTAAGAGGTGGCCAGAGTGGGGGGAGCTCAGGCTGCCAAGGCTCCTGGAGGCCGTGGGAAGAAGTAAGCCTTGGTTCAGCCTATCTTTTTCATCCAGGGCTTCTGCAGAAGTCTGGAGCCCTCCAGAGGAGCACTGGGGAGACCATGTGTGCCCAGGGCCTTCAGGGAACGTGCCATCTTCTCCCTTCCCCACAGGCTGCCGTGGCTGCATCGGGGCTCAACACCCTGCTCGAAGGTGACGGCCAGTACACACTCTTGGCCCCGACCAATGAGGCCTTCGAGAAAATCCCCGCTGAGACCTTGAACCGGATCCTGGGGGACCCAGAGGCCCTGAGAGGTGAGCACCGCTGGGCTTCTGCTGCCGCCTCATTGGAGTGGCCAGACTAAGCCCGAGGCCTGCTCTCGTCCAAGATAGACACACTGCCTGCCATCCTGTCCCCTTGCTCCCCACTGGCTGTGCCTCTGCAGAGGCCACAGCAGAAGCCTGGTCAGAGGGGCGGGTGAGGAATCCAGCAGCCTTTTTCTAGGGACACAGCTGGGCTGAGGAGGGAGGTGGAGCTGGAGGTCCAAAGCAAGCTGTGGCCAGAGTTTGGAAGAGTTAAAGGCCCGAATGATCAAAGCTAGAGTGAGGCTGCCGGAGTGGGCAGTAGCTTGGAGGTGTGGGGAGGGGGTGGCAGGTGCTGGCATCCTCGAAATGGAATCATCATGCTGACCCTTGAACTTTTCCTGTGTCGGGCAGGGGGCCTCAGGGATCATCCAAAATTACAATGAAAAACCCGAAACAGTCAACTCTTGACTCTTCATTGCTGAGTGCTTCCTCACCTTCTCAGTGAGCTGATAAGTTAGGAGGAGTATCGATTATTGCTGGAGGAGAGGGAAGGACCATGTGAGGGAGATTAGGAGGGGAGGCCAGGCTCTGCCACCCCAGCTCCCCAACTCCAGGACCACTGAGATGCTGCCCGCGGGTCCCTGGGTCCCCTTCAAAGGGGAGTAGGCCCCAGGTCCCCTGTGCACTTCAACCCTCCAATCACACTTACTCCTCCCACATATAATCCAGGGATGACTTCATTTCTTTTGAATCTATTCAAACCCACCTTCGAAATGCCTAATGCATTTCAGACACCCCATAAATGTAAAACGTTCTCCTTGCAGCTCTGCAGGGATGGGAAAGGGCACATTTCGGAAAGCACAGATGGGGATCTATTATGTCCAGATATTGTGGTGCCAGGAACCCAGGCCGCAAAAGTGAACATGGTACAGTCAAGGAAGTTTAAACCTAGTTGGTGTAACAGGCTTAAAGACAGGTCATTGGGGATCTGATGTGCTGAGCGTAGTACTCAGAGATACTCCCAAGGTCACGGGGGTGAGGGCAGGGATGGGCATCCGCAGCCTGAGGGTCCTGAGGGCTTCCGAGGAGATGAGACTTGGGTGCATCGCAGCATTTTAGCTTTTTATTTAGAGCTGTTTTCCCCGTAAAACATGTTTTGTACGGAGCACATTTTTATCTTTGTGGCTATTAGAACACCTTATCATAAAGTGCAAAAAACACCCCAAGTTTATCCCTTTTGCACATCTGCCTTTTCCCACTTTAAGCTGTTTGCTCAAAGCGAGGGCCGTCCGTGTGGGGCTGCCACCGCAGGCTGGAGGGCGGGCGGCCACGGTCCGCCTGACCGCCTCCTGGTTGCTAGCGGGTCGGCAGATGGACGAGAAGTGCCCGTTCGCAGACTGGCTTCCAGCCCTGGCCTGGCTCACCCTCCGAGGGGCCCTGGCAGGTCACCCACCTCCCCACCCCCGGCCTTCAGCTTCCTTCCCTGAGAAACTAAATCCCCAAGGCCTCATTCCCACAGCGGTCTTGCCGTCCTTTGTCTTCCCCACGGGCTGAAGCGGGTCAGCACTGGCCTTCAAGGCCCTCAGCACTTCTGCGGGGCCTCAGAGCTTCCTCCTATCTGTGACAGTGCGGTTTTGGTTCCCACACTCAGGACACATTGGAACTCGCCTCTGTGGTGAGCATGCACGACAGAGGGCCCCGGGGACCCTGGTGAGCGACAGTCCCGGAACGGCTCTGCCTGGCTGGGGCTGGGGCACGTCCCCTCCACTGCTCCTGCAGCCTCAGCACCCCCAGCCCCTGCCCTGTCCCTAAAGCAGCACTTGGGCAAGTAATTAAATGATTTTATTTATGATTTACGGGTGGGGTGAGTGGGGCTGCAGAGACCATGTCTTACCGATCACCATTTCCAACCTCTAACAGGCCCTGGCAACTAAGTAGACCCTTGGGGTAAAATGAACAAAAACAAATAAAATGTATAAATAATTCAGAACTTTCATTTGCTACAGTTTTCATCTTTTCCTACCACACTTTACGTTTTCATAAAGGTCAGTAGGTAAAAAAAAATCCCAAGGTAAACTCATTTGAGTTTTTCCCCTATCTGGGAAGTTCAGATACAAATAAGAGAATTCACCCTGAAGTTCAGGTACTGAGAAGCTAATCACTAGCATTTGTTGGGCGTTTAATCTGTCGTCAGCCGCTGTGCTGGGTGCTTACCTTCAGAGTTTCATGTCATCCTTACATCAGCCCTAGGAGATGAATGCTGTGCTTATCTCCACTTGACCGATGAGGAAGTTGAGACTCAGAGAGGTTCAGTGACTCGCCCGGGGTCCCACAGCTGCTAAGTGGCCGAGCTGGGATTCAAACTCAGGTAGACTGCGCAGAGCCCAACTAGTTTTAGAGGCTAGGAGGAGGAGAGGAAGAGGAGGATCCAGGCCACATGGTACCCCAGGCTCGTCTGATTGTTAGTCTCGGAGAGAATGGAATCCTCCTGGCCGGGGCAGGTGGCGAACTGGCGCCTCAGGTCAGCCCAGCTGGCACTGACTCGACCTGTGTCCCGTTTGGCCCCCAGACCTGCTAAACAACCACATCCTGAAGTCGGCCATGTGTGCCGAAGCCATCGTGGCGGGGCTGTCCTTGGAGACCCTGGAGGGCACCACGCTGGAGGTGGGCTGCAGCGGGGACATGCTCACCATCAACGGGAAGCCCATCATCTCCAACAAAGACGTCGTGGCCACCAACGGTGTGATCCACTTTATCGACGAGCTGCTCATTCCAGACTCAGGTGATCCAGGCCTCGGGGGCCTTGGGCCTGCCGGGTCTGCTGTCCCCTGTGCCGTCCATGGTGGTGCGGCTGGGGGAATTTGGAGATCTTGGGAGCCACTTCCCTGTCTGCACCCAGCTCACAGCCTTCCAGGAGAGACAGCTTGGGTACCTGGCAGGTTGCAGCCAGATTATGAAGAGTCTTGAGCTGCAGACTTGGGAGTCGTGGTGTTACCTTGTGGGCAGGGGAGAGCCATTGGAGGTGTCTGGGGAGGGAGCGACTCAATCACGGAAGCCTTTCAGAAGATCTGCCTGCGCTGGTTGGGCACAGAGGGCCATTTGCTGACTTCAGAGCATTTGCTTTCTCAGTCATGCCCAAGGATCCCAGGGTCACTGACCCAGGGAAAAATGACTGAATGGACTTCGGCTTGGGTCCCATTCAGCGTCCTTGCCCCATCCTGGATTTCTAGGGAGTTCTACTGCTAATGAGTGAGGGAATTTCACAGGAAAAAACAAACCCAGAAGAAAACTTTCTGTGGGTGTGGTCACTGGCATTGTCAACTCTTCAGAAGCCATGACACAGACAAATGCTTTCTTCCTCCCCAGCATTGGACAGGACCCTGACCAAGGGCTGGGACAGAGGCCCTCTGCCCAACTGAGCCTCACCTCACTTCCCCAACCGGTGAGGTTTTCTGGGTGACCAGTCCCCTGATGACACAAACCCACTGTGCCCCAGCAGTGTTTAGAGGGGTTGTTGCCTCAAGAGATGACATTCCTGCTGATGTATGTCATGCTCTGGGATGGACGAATGATAAATGAAAACAGTACTTTTAACTTTTGAACCCATTTTCTCCTTCCTTATAGCCAAGATGCTATTTGAGTTGGCTGAGGAGTCCGATGTTTCCACAGCTGTTGACCTTTTCAGACAAGCTGGCCTCGGCACTCATCTCTCTGGAACTGAGCGATTGACTCTCCTGGCCCCCATGAATTCTGTCTTCAAAGGTATCGTGGGGAAGGCATCCCTGTGCGTTTGTCTCTGGGGGCAGCTGCCCCACCGCTGGCTGTCACCTCCACAGCACCCTCCCCAATTTACAGCTCCCCGTGGACCATTCATGCTTCCACCCAGCTCAGCCAAAAGCAGATGTGACTTCACCAGAAAGTGAAGAGGCTCTGCTATTTCATTTGGTAGAGCAGAGGATGCATGTGGCAGTCTTGTCCTCAGAATTCAAGAGTGTGCATCTGCTGGGAGAGCAAAGCACTCCCTTGTCTTTTTATTTGCGGGGTCAATTGCCAATGTGATAGTCAAGAGGCCAGAGTGAGGATACAGCTGAGCCGTGGCCGTGGGGAAGGCAGAGAAGGGCCAAGTTGTGTCCGTGCCTACCCCTCCCTCTTAGGGCAAAATTCCAAACACCCTTGATTATCTAGACATTTTTTTTTTTTAATTCTCAGAAGATGCCAGATGTTAAGGAGTATTGGCAGTCTTGCTTGATTTCTCAATTTCTATTTCCAAATGGAAGGAGGGATGGGCTTTCTGCTGCATTGTCTGGACCTGACCATGCCTTCTCTTGCAGATGGAACCCCTCCAATTGATGCCCGGATGAAGAATTTGCTTCTGAACCACATGATTAAAGATCAGCTGGCCTCCAAGTATCTGTACCACGGACAGATCCTAGAAACTCTGGGCGGCAAAAAACTGAGAGTTTTTGTTTACCGTAATGTAAGTTCTGGGTCCTAAATCATGCTCTTTCTTTGTCTCAGCTCCAAGAAATGCAAGCTATATTAGTGTTAAAAAAAAAAAAAGTGTTCAATAAGCAGGAGCTTGCCTGAGAACTGGTTTCTAATAAGGAAGGAAGGAATTTTAGAAAGAATATCTGATATCAAAGGATCGAAATGGTGGTCTTGCTAAAAGAGTCAAACCTCCTTTTCCGGAGGCCTTCGGGAATAAACTGAACACCTGTCTGGCCCGGCTGGGTAAGCAGCCATCCACCGTGAACCCAGAGTGATGAATGAAGGGAGAAGGGCTGCAGGTTTTGGATCCTTCTTAGCTCCCGTGAAGAGAAGCCTTGCCTGAACTGACACTCAGCCCTCTGTGGTCCAAAAGCTTCTCTTCCCTCTTCTCCTGTTTCTTCGCTCTCTTCAAACCCAGCAGTTACCCTGGAATATCAAATAGAAAGTACAACACAACATAGCCCTTGCTTGGGACCAGCCAGCACCATTTGGCTAAAGACGGTTGTCATTTGTTAAATAAATAAATGAAGAGATTCGATGTCTTTATTTGATCGTTGTCAATGGCCCTCTCATGTCACGTGATAATCTCATTGTGGGCCCTCTCTGTACATTTATTGGGGCCTCGATAGCTCTTCTTTCCTTAAGGAACGCCATTTTTATTTTTTTCTTTCCTGGAGGAAACACATGCTTTTATCCTAGTCTTAACGCTGCAGCCCCATATATATTCACTGATCTCTGCGGATGAAGCCATCAGCACATGCCCTGAACAAATCAGGAGGCCCCTGCTTTGGGTTGGGGGATAACCTGGCCTCCCTCTGCCCCTCTTTTGTACAGAGCCTGTGCATTGAGAACAGCTGCATCGCCGCCCACGACAAGAGGGGCAGGTACGGGACCCTGTTCACCATGGACCGGGTGCTGACGCCCCCAGCGGGCACCGTCATGGACGTGCTGAAGGGGGACAGTCGCTTCAGGTAACCGGCCCCATCCCGGGGCGGTGCTTCTGCAAGTGGCCGTGCTGGGGCAGGACGGTGGCCTCAGCTGTCTGTCGAGCTCCCCACTTCCTCGGGGCTCCAGTGAACACTGGCCGTGCGCCCGTGTGATCTTCCAAGCCGGGGATTCGGAAAGGACGAGGGTCACCTTGAAGACTTAGGTTGAGAAGAAGGGTCACTTCTGGGAGTGTAATCCTCACACCCGTGGGAACAGGGAGGGGGCTGCACTTGTATTCCTGAAGGGCAAGGGAAACATCCTGCTCTCCTTTTAAAGTCCCAGGGAAGCTGAGAACACCTGGCTTTGCGCGCGTGATGAGTCCCACTCTGTGTAGTGTCTGCTTATTGCCCCTGAAGTTTCCTTCCTTCTGAGGCTCCTGATGTCACTTTGTTTTCTTGCCTTGCTCTCTCCATTTCTGGTTTGCTCACTCACCCCTGGGTGCTGTGACATCGAGCATTTCCTGTCACTGAATTCAGCCATCTGCACAAGAGCCTAGGAGACCACTCACCCTCTGCACCCTAACCCCACCCCCCGGAATCACATCCCTCGGGCCCTGGGGCTCAGTCAGTCTCTGGGTCAGCCATGGCACTGACCTCTCCCTTCCTCCTTCCGCCTCTGGCCGCTGACTTCTGGCTTTTAACTGAGCTTAGCATTTATGGAGAGAAGATGCAGACCGGAATCGTTCCCTGTCTGTACGAAAACCAGCAAGGGGTATGAATGCCAGTGCTCTGGGCTCCACCTACCCACAGTGGTGCGGTATTTGGGCAAATGACAACCCCCCCCACACACACACAGAGGGAGGTGACCTTTTCCGTGTATGTATCCACAGCATGCTGGTAGCCGCCATCCAGTCTGCAGGGCTGACCGAGACCCTCAACCGGGAAGGGGTCTACACGGTCTTCGCCCCTACCAATGAAGCCTTCCAAGCCTTGCCACCGGGAGAGCTGAACAAACTCTTGGGTAAAGACCAACCTAAGTACATTTTTCAACTTCTCTAAAGTAACTGTATCAGTCAGGGTTTCAGCAGGAAACAGTTGGCACATTATGAAGGGTTTGACTGAAAGGAATTTAATGACAGGACTATTTGCAGAGGTGTGGACAGGGTTAAGGAACCAGCAAAGGGTGATGGTACCCAGTGTTTACCGCTCCAGGCCTGGGGGTGCTGGGGGCAGGGGATGGTGGGGGGAGGGCCTGTCCAAGGAGACCCTAGGAGGAGGGGCATAGCACAGTGGCTAGAGCCACATGCAGCTGCTGTCAGAACCATGGCAAGGAGGCCACTAGGTGCCTTGGCCTCCTTCAGCGGCCTCCCGGCAGCTGATCGCAGGAGGGTGAGGGAGCCTGGATGATGCACTTCACGGTGGTCAGCTTCCCCGGGCAGTGAACAAGGCAGAGAAGAGTAGAAGGGAATTGAGGGTAGATGACAACCAGCCCCGTCAACAAGGCATGGCTTCCCCTGCGGACCTGTGAGAACCTGCTCATGAAGCCATTTACCTGCATCACATGTACCTCGGGATGAAAGCTTTACCGAGAAGCTCATCAAGGCCCTGAGCAGTTAAGTTGAGTATGTTTGAGAGACAATCTAGTGGTGAAGAGCTTGGGCTCCCAGATTACCTGAAAGCAGACCAAACCCTGGCTCTGGCATTTACCAGCTGAGTGACCTCTTGCAGGTTGCTTAACCTCTCTGGGCCTCGGTTTTCCCATTAGTAAAATGGGGGTGGTAAGAGTACCTTGCTCAGAGTGTTAATAAGGATTAAATGAGCATTGCCCACAATGCTGGGCACACGTCCCCCATCGATAATGGGATAATGGCTATGATGGTGCGGAGGTAGGATGGGCCTGTGGTTTTTACTCTGATGCATGCCTGTGAACGACACATCCACCCAGTGCAGAAAGGTGAGTCTGAGGAGGAGGAGGAGGAGGAGGAGGAGGAGGAGGAAGAGGAAGGATCTTGGCTAAGCCTTGGGACCCAAATCGTCTACACCCCCCTTCCCGCTCTGGAGTACAGAACAAAAAGCTCGGGTAGCTGTGAACTGAATTTGTGTCCTGTTTAATTTTCCTTATTGCTAAATGAATGCCTGTGTCTGTGGTGCTGACGTATGTTCCTGAGGAGAGGGGAGACATTCATTCTGGACATAAACTTCCCATTCTCTCTCTGTTCAGGAGGAACGGAATATTCCCCAGGTGTCCCAAGCCTGCTTGGCTTGCCTGTCATTTTCAGCTGTGCGGGAGCTGAGCGAGGGCTTGGGCAAAGCTCCCCCAACACGCCCTCCCTCAGGCCCGCGGGCAGGATTAGACCCCAGCACGCCTGGGGCATGGAGCCCATCCACGTGTTAGAGGTCGATCCAGATGTTAGAGATCTCAGAAGAAGGAGACCCCTCCCATCCTGGGGGCTGGCTTGGCTCAGCACCTCCAGGCCGTATTTTGGTGGAAGGGAAACTCTTGCCAGCTCCAAGCTGTGGATGTTTGGAAATCCCTTTGTACCTGGTGGCTCCATCCCGTGGCACTCACGTGGATTCGTCCATAACCAAGTGAACTCCCCAAAATACTTTAAAGCTTCCTCTGTTCTCAGTTTCAAGTTGCTGGAAATAGCCGTCCATAAGCCCTGGGGATACCCAGCCATTTGGCTGGTAACGTGAGTATCAGGGGCAACCTCGATGCAGAGGAGAGGGCAGCTGGCAGCCTTAAGATTGCCTCCCACGCTTAATTTGGGGACTGCCTGTGCACCTTTATGAGCAATTGGCTGCTTTCCCCAGTGGCTGGAGGAGCTGATGTGGGCCGGAAGGAATGCTGAGACGTGACGAGGAGGGATGCTGTGGAGGGATCCCCCCTTCGGCCCTGACCTCATTGGCTCCATAGCTCCTCCAGACCGCAGCTGTCGACTCTTTTAAGTTCTCCCTTCAGGAAACAGCCGTCTCAAAATATGCATTTGAGGGCAGAATGTGTAAATATTTCGCTACTGTGTTATAACTATTGGGAGCCATGCTGATGATGAAATGTCTCAGATGCCAGTGCTGGAAAGGCCCCTGGCTTTCCAGGCAAATATTTAGTCATGGAAACATGAGTCATACTCACAGAAGAGTGTAGATTAACTCCTTCTCAGCATCACAGAAGCGTGTACTTAACCTAGCAGCCCATCCAGTGCACAGGTAGAGTCATGGCCACGGTCGTATGCCTTGTTCCCCTGACCATTATGCGCATGGTGGGTCGGAGGGCTGAGCACACAGTAGGTGCTCAATAAGTGCTTATTACCTGGGCAGGGGGGTCCTCCATCTCTGGGGTGACTGCTTACATATTCTCCTTTGGGCCCTCCCTGACCACACCAGTTACCAGCCTTAGGATTAACTCCGCTTTCTTTTCCCACAAACCTGCAGGCAACGCCAAGGAGCTTGCCAACATCCTGAAATACCACGTAGGCGATGAAATCCTGGTTAGCGGAGGCATCGGGGCCCTGGTGCGGCTGAAGTCTCTCCAAGGCGACAAGTTGGAAGTCAGCTCGGTGAGTACGTTTAACAATTAAAAGGCTGGCCGTGCCCCACCACTGGGATTTAGGGCACATCTCGTCCCTAGGATGGCATTAGACACACGCTCCGTGTTTAAGAAGCATCTTGAATCTCTGAGTGCATTTTGAAAGAAAAGAGAAGAAAAAAGGAAAGAAAAGAAAAAAGGAAAGGAAAAGAAAAGAGAGTCTTCAGGGAAATCAAGGGAGATTGTGGTTAGACCGGAATAAGAGCTTCCAAATCTGCAGGGGAATAAAGCATCTGATTGGCATCTGGGAGAAGCTATTAAATCTCCCTTTCCTTAAGGAAATGATAGTTACTTACAAGTCTTGACAGATCAATTCCCAATCCCCTTCCCACTCTATCCTCCCCCCCAAGTCCAGGGGTTCACTGAGTTGTACCATGAACCAGACCAGCCCAGGAGGCTTTTTCTTCTGACGCTTGTTCTGTGAACCTTCCCTTACTCTGCACATTCCACTTTGGAGCTGCCTGTGAGGGTCCCTACCTTGAAGAGAGGGAACAGATAGGCAGCCCAGCTCTGCGAAGCTGCCTGTGGCCTCCCTGGCTGTACCAGCCAAGGCCACTGACACCCCATGGAGGTGTCCCAAGCCTGCTTGGCTTGCCTGTCATTTTCAGCTGTGCGGGAGCTGCCCTTGCAGCGTGCGGCTGGCTCGGCTGCTTCGCCCTGAGCCTCTCTCCTGGCCTCCAGCCATCCTTGTGTTCATCAGCTTCTCCCGGGAGCACAGGAAGGCACGCAGGGATGGCATGGCTTCTTTGACTTCTGCAGGTCACCTGAGAATCTCCCAGCTCCTAGTCTGGGGTGTCAGGGTCCTGTCGGTCTCAGGCTCCAGTTCCCCCTTCCCCCTTGGGTCGTTCAGGAAAGCCTGAGACAGATTTACCCTGTGAGAAACTCTGAAGCCAGGCATGGAGGAGAAGCGGAAAGAGCCCTTCACCCAGAGCTGGACGCCTGGCTTCTGTTCCCAGCTGTCCCACCTGCTCAGCTTAAAGGAGGCCATAATATCGACCTCCTCAGCACTGCACTGCTGTGAGGATCAGGGAATCCCACAAAAGAGCACTTTGTAAATTGCAACATGCTGGGTCCACACAAGGATTAAATTGAGTCTACCAGACCGAAGGTCTGTAGCTGACAGGGTCTGTTCCAGTCACCAGAGCATCCCCAGCACTTAGCACAGGACCTGGCATCCAGAAGTGCTCAGTAAACATTTGCTAGGTTTAAGAATGGATAAGGTAAACGGGCTTGCTGTTCAACAATTGTTGTCTCTTTTTCTCCCAGAAAAACAACGTGGTGAATGTCAATAAGGAACCTGTTACTGAAGTTGACATCATGGCCACCAACGGCGTGGTCCACGCCATCTCCAGTGTCCTGCAGCCTCCGGGTAAGGCCCTAAAGAACCACGTCCCCGCTCATCCTGCTGCTGGCCCTTCTCGACACACAGCCGTTGGCGCTCGATAGAAACCCTGCTGTAAGCAAAGATGAGAATGATGTGGGATGTGTGGACTGAGCATCTGTGGATGGCATTGCTGGGTCTGGTTGAAAAGTAACTTAGGAACTCTTGGCTCAAATGCACTACACCCAGCAACTCAAGGACAGATTTCTCTTTGCTGAATTGCCTGGCTGTCCTAGCCCTGTTCGAACAGAGCCCAGCTGTTTGTTACATGTGAACACTGTGAACATGGGTCAAAGCACCCCTCCTGCAGCATCGCCCCCCTGGGTGAGCTCTCTTTACCTCCAGCAAAGCTGCACTGGAGCCTAGCCTCTCTCCTCAACCTGTGCATTCACCTTTCTTTGAGCTCTCTCCCCACGGGCCAAATTCCACCACGAGTTATGGAAAGTTATAAAGGAAAACTTTATCTGAGAATGTGAGCCAGAAAACCCAACAGTGCCCCCTCAGTCCTGGTGGTTATGAATGACATGCTAATCATTTCTCTCTCATTGAAGCTGGCTTTCCTTTTATCTGCAGCCAACAGGCCTCAGGAACGGGGGGACGAACTCGCAGACTCTGCGCTTGAAATCTTCAAACAGGCGTCCGCGTTCTCCAGGGTAAGACGCCTGCCTACACTGGCCCCTGCCCTGAACAGCCTTGGGTCCTGTGCTTGGGCTCATGGAGGGGACTCTCCTGTCTTCCTTGGCTGTCCTCCCAGGGCTCTCCCGTAATTTCTCTCCACTCCCATGGGGGCATCCTTAGCCCTGGCCTGTGTGGAGTTTGGAGAAAAGAACCCAGGCAGCCCCGGCTTCCTTTGTGGGCGACAGCCGAGGCCTTCCAAGCAAGGCCTCTGAGCCTCAGTGCATGGGGAAGCTGTACCTGGTGAGAACGGACACAGCTCTGGAATCCAGCTGACCGAGAAGGGCACTCCATCTTGAATTTTCCTTACAGCGGACTGGCCTGCCCTGAGCCTGGGCTCCGAGTCACTCTTCTGTTTTCAGTGACGCAGCCCGCCACGGCCAGTGCTGGGGCCCTGCTGGGCAGAGGTGTGGGTGCTGGATCCAGGGCCCTCTGTGTGTGGGGAACCTCCCTTCCTTGCCTCAGCCCAACCATTTTCTTTCTGAGTAAGGATGGCAATGGGCAAAGCCACTGCCATGAGCAGGTGTAGGTGTTACATCCACTAGAAAACTTGACACCTTGTGTTTTCTTTCAGGCTACCCAGAGCTCTGTGAAACTAGGTAAGTCTGGTCTGGGTTTGAAGTCCTTGTAGACTTGTTTGGGTCTTACCCTCAAGCAGGCCCAAACCTGCCATCTGCCCTCTATAGCTAAGAACATCATGGTGCAATAAAACATGGCCTTTGGGGTCAGACACAGAACACCTAGTTTCCTTCTCCCTAAGATGGAGATAGTAAGAGTGCCAACCTTTTTAGGGTTGATATGAGTTTTTAGGTTTGAGAGTCTGGGAATATTGCACAGGGGCTTGGCAGGAGCCCATGATGAGGTCGTGGTCCCAAGCTGGTAGACATAGAAAATCCCAGTTCAGAACATCACTGAGTAAGATACGAAGTTTCACAAACCAAAAAGCATCTGCTCTGTGCAGGAGAGGACGGCAGAAGCAGGCTGCTTGGCCCTCGTGCTCGTGACTCTGACAGTATCCTAGACAGACGTGGGAAGCCTGTACCTTTTTCACCTTTCACATATCTCTCTTTCAGCCCCTGTCTATCAGCGATTATTAGAGAGGATGAAGCATTAGTGCGAAGGACTGCAAGAGGAATGCATTTCAGCAGCTCCCCACCAATTTCTCTCAGTTTGCCAAAGAGACTGAATGTTTTTGAAACCAAATATCACACTTCAATGTACCTGGGCCGTAATGTACACCGTAATGAAATCTGAGCCTTGGGAGGGTGGTGGGAGGGAGAGAGAGAGACTTTTAATTTTTTCCCCCTAAACGTGACTGTTAGTCCATTGCATGTAGAGACCTGGATGTCACTGCCTGACATTCACTTCCAGGAAGGGCCTGTCCCAAATGTGGAACATCCTGCCTATGCTACTTACTCTGGAAAAGGGAGCCAAAGTTTCTGAAGCTCACAAAACATGAATCAAGCAATCCAGCATCATGGGGGTGTCGTGGCACTGTTTTTGTAAAGCTCTTTCACAGTTGGAGAAATTGAAATGGCATCCTTATACGCTATGAGTTGAACTGCTCTGTCAAACATTTCTTGCACCTGCATGTGGCTTGGACCCTTCTGTGTGACCTGTCCAGGTAGAAAAGAGAGAGTAGGTAGAGCACGCAGAGCTCAGGATTCCCCGGTTGTGGTAGAGACATGGTGTGTCTGTAATAATAAAACCAAAGAAACGTGTGCCGCTGTGGATGGAAACTGTGTGCTGGCTTGGGTATTTTACAGGGTTGGGTCTCTCTTTCTTGGGGCTGTGATGTGCCTTCCACGGAAATTCCACCAGGAGCAGCTAGGCGAGAAGCCCTGAGGGTTGGTCTGTAGGGATGACCATAGCATCAGCTTCATAGGTCCATCGCGAGGATGAAGGGACATGATTCTTGTAAAGCACTTGGCACAGCACTAAGTATCCTTGCTCTTATCGCACTGTCTGGAGCTGCTCAGGATCTGCGCAGCTGAGGGCCTTTTTTTAGTGTCCTTCCCACAAGCAGCCCACTTTCCTGGAGACTGGGACGCCCCGCCTTCCCTCACATCACTGCCAAGGCTGACTGAGAACTCATTTCACTTAGGGGACCAACTACCCAAAGATGGTGCTGCCGGGGATGGAGCTGTGGCGCAGCAGACAGCCCCTCCCTGGTGTGGCTTCCGGTCTGGGGAAAGACAGCCGTTAACACGGCATCCGATACAATCGTTCATCCATCCATTCCTCAGATGTGAGTGTTAGGCCTTGGGGAGCAGACATGGCCCTGTTCTCATGGGGAAGAGACTCATTCGTCAGCTAATGGCAGTGCTGCCTGCCTGGCCACATGGACTCTGAAGGACAGCACTGTGGTTCTGTGACAGGCAGGAAGGAATCTGAGCAAGTGGGGGCCGGAGGAAGGGCCACCCGGGAGCTCCTGGACGTGGGAGGAGGTAAGAGGAGTTGAGGGAGCTGACCTGGAGGGGTGGAGGTCAGGCTGTGGGGGGCTCGGGAGACGTCCCTAGAGGTGAGGTTTAGCCTTCTGAACGCTCCCGCCACTTTCCCACCACTCTGTCGGGCTCACCCGCCCCCAGGGGCTCATACAGGCTCGGGCTGCCTGTGATGCCCTGTTCCTGCTGGAGGTGCTGCTCTTTGAGCACCCAAAATTGCACACGCCTGGACTCTACAGGGTGCCGTCAGAACCCAAGCAGGTGATGAGTATAGCTTCTAAAGATCCTTTCATTGAAAACAAAAATCACCACACATTTCCTTAAAAACGCCAAAGCACCTCCATCTGTCCCTGTGACCCCAGCCCTGTCCCTACCCCAGCCTTCCCAATACGGGGGTCTCCATCCATTCTTTGAGCTGGAGAGTCCTCCTTGTGACTGAGAACCTTGCACAGTCATGGCCCTGCCTCCCCCTCCCAGCCAAAAAGGATTGAGTTCCCTTTTGGGGTCCTGAACATCCCCACCTCTGTTTTTCCTGGAGACTCAGGCTAAGCATTAGGTGCTGCCATCTGAGGATGAACGCCCAGGGCCAAGGGGTTGGCCACTGGATGTTTCCAGGGAGGGGTGATCGCTGGAGGGAGGTGTGTGCTGCCCTATGTTGCATCAGAAGGCCAGAGACCAGCCCAAGCCAGGAGGTTGCCCAGGCCTCTCTGAGCACTGCCTGCTGAGCGTCAGCCAGATAAAGGAAGGCGAAGGAGAAGGGAAAGGGGCTCTGCTTGGTTCCCTTCGCTCCCTGCTGTCACTCTTGGGCTCCCAGGCCTCTGGGCTAGAGAGGACCACAAAGACCCTCAGCACTGGGGCCCCAGGGCCTTCCAGGCTGGGGCGTGCGTTTCCCACACAGAGGCCAGCTCAGTGATGGCGCCAGGGCCACTGCGTTGGGCTATGCTCCTAAATGCATTATCTTTTCTATTTCTAACATCAGTCCTCCTGTGAAATGGGTAAGTACTCGTAGAATCTCTATTTTACTGCTGTCAAAGTGGAAGGTTAAAGAGGTAAGGTAGTTTGCCAGGTCACAGAATAGGAAGAGGCTGGCACACAAACCCTACACTCTTAACCATCCCTTGTGTCCCACCTGCCCCAATGTCCATTGAGGAGGAGCCCCGGCAGACCCAGGCCAGCAGGACATGGGTGCCAGGGTGGCCTCCTGAGAAGCCCCGGCAGGCCTGAACTCTGCTTGCGCGGCCTAGACCGTAGCTTGTTTACGTGCTGCTGGGGAGCCAGGAGTGGGGTCAGCACCAGCCACGGACACCCCAGACACATGGATGTCAGCAAAGAAGGCAGAGGAGAGGGATGTCTCATGCAGAGGAAAATAACTCTGTGCTTTAAACCACAGTTCAATGTCATGTTCTGAGAGGAGCTGCCCGGAATATTGTGCTCAGAAATCTTTCTAAAGCCAGGAAAGAAGGCCACGGAATGAGGGTTGGGCGCGGTGCCCTGTCCTGAAAAGTCAGATGGGGCCACCTCCCTGGCCGTCCCTGCCTGGCGAGGAAAGGAACACACCCGCTCCACGGGATCCTTTGTTCAAATCCCAGATTGAACCAGTTCAGAGAATAAGCGGAGGGGCCGTGGGAGTCTGGGAAAACCCCCTACACACACACACACACACACACACACACACACACACACACACACACACACACACACACACACACCAGCCCCCTACACACACACACACACCAACCCCCTACACACACACACACACACACACCAACCCCCTACACACACACACACACACACACACACACACGCCACACACACACACCTCCGATGGCCCAAGACGGAGCCTCAGGCACAGACACCTTGCACTCCACACCTACTCGTGGGTTGGGGGAGGACTCTGGGTGGGGAGGAAGACAGCAGCTGAGGTCTGGTTGCCCCACAGGAAACTTCCAGCTCTGGCCTGCTGGGGGCGGGTTCCACAGAACCATCTGTACCCCAGGCAGCTGCATGGTCCCTGCCATCACAGAGCTCCTTGTGTGACAGGGGTGGTAGAGTTGACACTGAGACCTGAAAAGTGAGGGGCTGGGGAAGAGAATTTGGGCTGAAAGAACATGAAGTGCATAAAGTCTCCAAGGCACGTGCTGGAGAGGTTTGTGCGGCCAGAGTGGGGAGAGGAAAGAAAATTCTTCTGCTGAGATAGATATCTGGGATCAGACGATGCCTGGCCTTGTGGGCTGTGCTAAGGATTTTAGACACTATCTTTCTCACAGGAGCCACAGTGGGCTTTAGCTGGGAGAGCTGTGCCATGATCAGATTTTTTTTATTGTGGTAAAATATACATAGCATGGAGTTTACCATTTTAACCATCTTTAAGTGGACAGTCCAATGGCATTAAATACATTCACACTGTTGTGCAACCCATCTCCAGGATTCTTCTCATCTTTCAAAACTGAAACTATATCCATTGACACGAATTCCTCATTCTCCCTTTCCCCCAGCCCCTGGTAACCACTGTTCGACTTTTTGTCTTTATGAATTTGACTACCCTAGGTACTTCATATAAATAGAATCGTACAGCATTTTTCCTTTTGTGACCAGCTTATTTCACTTAGCTTAATGTCTTCAAGCTTAATCCTCATAGTAGCATGTGTCAGAGTTTCCTTCATTTTTAAGGCTGAATAATATTCCATTGTATATATACAACATTTTGTTTTTTCATTCATTCATCAGTGGACAGTTGGATTGCTTCTACCTTCTGGCTATTGTGAATAATGCTGCTATGAATGTGGGTGTACAAATATCTGAGTCCTGCTTTCAATTCTTTTGGGTATATACCCAGAAATGAATGGGGGAGAAGCTGCCAGTAGAAGAAAAGTAAGGATTCTGCTTTGGATATTTTACATTGGAGAAGTCGTTAAACATCCAAGCGGGATGTCAGGAAGGCCTTTAGAGCTCAGGGAAGAGGTCAGGCCTGAGATGGGGTGTTTGGGTGTCATCAAATACTGTAGGTGCTATTCAAAAACACTGAATGGGTGAGATCACCTAGCGAGAGAATGCAGAGACAGGACAGTGCCTCGGACAGAGCCGGGGGCTGCTCCAGCATTTAGAGGTTTGGCGGAGGGAGAGAAAGCAGCAAAAGGGATTGAGAAGGTATGTGAGGAGGCCTGGAAGTCACCAGAGGAGAGCCTTTCAAGAAGGAGGGAGCATCAACCATGTTAAATCACTAGTGTGCCCGTTGGATGTGGCCACATGAATGTCATCAGTAACCTCGGCAAGACGACTTGAATCCGGGGTGAGAGGGAGAGAGGGGTGAGAAGGATGCATTTTCTGGTTTGAGTGCTTGAATGAATGCTATTTTCAAGGGCTGATAAGCCTGTAGGTAAGTGAAAAACTGGAAAATCTATTTGTTCAACCTCATCCTTTATGCCTGGATCAGAAACCCCTCCCTCCATTCCCTGTGAATCCATTATCACAGCCCTAATAACTTATTTGGAGTAATTCCCTAACTTCCTTTTCAGCTTCCCCTGCTAGCGAGTGATCTGCTGTGAGGGAGGGACTCTGTCCCACCCCCAGGTCCCAGCGCCTAGCACAGGGCCTGGCACACAGTAAGTATTCAAACGGTGTCACCCCAGAGCCTGGTTTCCAGAGCACAAATGGTCCCTTCATTCAACATGGCGGGCTCAGGCCCCTGTTGCTCTCTGAAAAGGAAGAGGAGGCTTCCTAGACAGTGGGGGTGTCCTTCTGGGGGGCTCTCATGGATGTAGGTTGGAGGAATCCTGCATCCAGCACCCTCCTCAGGTCTCTTCTAGAAAAGCAGACGGTGACCTTGTGGGCATCCCTGTCCCCGAGGCAGCTTCAGTCCACTTTGGCTAAGAAGACTCCTTGAGAGAGCACACCCATGGGTCACCAGGCCCCAGGTCAGGGAGAACATCTGGGTCCAGGGAACAGACATATGGCTACTTAATCACACCGCAGGAGATTCCCCGCTCCCAATGCAGGGGGCACGGGTTCGATCCCTAGTCACGGAACTGAGATCCCACGCCGCACGGTGCAGCCAAAAAAAAAAAAAAAAAAAATCACACCACAGAACCAGTAACTTCATCTCAAGCAGGTGACCTGACCTTCTAACAACTTTGGGGAGGAAGTTTCATGCTTAGAGAGTTACTCCCCCTTTCCAGGATCATCTTCCTCCAGTTCTGTTACAAGGAAGAAGGTTTGAGATTTGGGAGCAGCAGAGAGAGAGAGAGAGGAGAACTAAATATCCTTTAAATATCCTTATTTGGGTGGAAATGAGTTTTTGAATGAACAGATGGAAAACTACTCTCTCCACTGTCAGGGGAGCCAGTGAGTCCCTGTGGCTTCTTGGCAACAGCTCATACATAATTCAAGTTCAAGGAAGCCATCTGCACACAGTGCCCTTTCCCTGATGACAGCTCTCAGTCGGGCTCCCAGACGTGAGGATGAGGGAAGTACCCTAGTGGAGGAGAAGTTCAGTCCCACCGTGGTGGGGGAGGGGAGTGAACACAGGGCCAATGTGTAAGCACCCTGTGACCTCAGTTCTTCAGTCATGCAGGGGCAGCTCCTCCAAACATGCCTGAGAACGAAGGAAGAACAGTCTCTGAAGTGCCAAGATGCAGCTTCCCATCCCAGCCCAACTCGGAGAAGAAACACCTTCATTCAGATCCTAGTAACTTCCAGCCTAGACCAGGGATTCCTAATCTTCCATAAAGCAGGGACTCCTGACAAAAACTGGGGACCCTTTCCTCAGAGGAATGCACAGGGACCTACAACACAGTTTTGATGACCACTCCCCCTTGAGTCCTATTCTAAACACTTTCATACGGGCCTGAATTCCACAGCACTGCACGCTTCTTGGTGCTGCAAGCAAGTCTTCTGCCCCAAAGCATCTAGCTTAGATACACAGTAGGTCGTCAATAGATATAGAATGAGTAGGCCATCAAAGCACAACCCGTTTATGAGCCTACAACAGGGCATCGTGGCTGTGCCTCAGTGGGACAGTGACAGCTTGACAGCAAGAGAGGAGAGAAGTCGTAACCCAGTGTGATGTGGAAAGGCCTTCAGAGAGCATTCACAGAGCAGCCCACCTGGGCAAACCTGCAAACGCACACTGGTGAGAAACCCTGCGGGTGTCAGGAGTGTGGGAAGACCTTTACTCAGAACGTAAACAGTTTGCAACATGGGAGAATCCACACTGGTGGGAACCCCTGGGTACCTGAGTAATGTGGAAACACCTTTATTTGTGGTTTATAGTTTACATACTTGAGACATTCAACTAGGAGGAATACCCCCTACAGAAAATAGATCTTTGAAAGTATTTATCAACCATTTTTGGAGATTATGGAATTTACACCAGTGGATGATTAAAAACAAAAGCCCTTTTTCATCTTTCTAACCTTATGTTTAGCTTTAGATCTTAGTTGTACATTTAGTTTTATTTCCTAATGTGTCTATCATTTTCGTGTTAACTTTTCAATCCAATTTGAATTTGATTTACTCTAAGATGGGAATTTCACCTCCAGATTTTTATCTCATCCCCAGGAAGCCAACAGTTCCTTCCTTCCCCAACATTTTGTTTTGCCTTCTTGGAGATACACTTGATTATTGGTATCGGCTTATGTCTCGACCACATTTTTCTGTTTCTTTCATCCACATATCTGTGCTTGTACCTGTATCACACCACTTAAATTTGTGTTAATTTAGTATCTTTTAACATCTAATAGAGTCAGATTTCTTTGCTTTTGAAGATAACTTTTTCCCTTTTGTAAAATTAACACTTTCTCCTTGCAAAAGGTTCAGAAAATATAGAGAAGCAGAAAGAAAAAGTAAAGATGACTTATAACTCTAATAACCAGTGATGGTCTTTGTCAAGTTATTGGCACAGATTCTTCCAGGTTTTGTCTTTGAGGAAAATGTGAGCATACATCACATATTGTAATCCTCCTTTATTGTGCCCAAATAAATTACTAGTAAGTTTCAAGATAAAACAGACATTGTGGCAGGCCAAATTATAAGACAGCCTACGTGACCTCCTCACTCCCTTGATGGCCGAAGGGAGATTATCCAGGTGGATCCAATGTAATCACATGCCCCTTATTTAAAAGCAGACTTTCTCCAGCTGGTGGTAGAAGAGGCAGTCTGAGGTTTGCAGTGTGAGGACTACTCCTTGCGGAGTTACTGCTTTGAGGATGGAGGGGACCAAGTGAGAAGGCACACAGGCGGCTCCTAGGAGCAGGGAGCAGCGCCACTGACAGCCAGCAGGGAAATGGGGGCCCTCAGACCTTGAGCAGCCACCCCCTAAATGAGCATAGAACCCACTTCTTCTCCAGAGCCTCCAGGTAAGAGCCCACTGACACTGTCATTTCAGCCCTTGGGGCCCTGAGCAGAGAATCCAGGCACGTCCACCCGGAATTCTCATAGAACCGCGAAATAGTTGGTGTTGTTTTAAGCCATTACGTTTGCAGTAACTTGTTACAGGGCAATGGAAACTAACATAGGCATTTAAACGGGTGAACGATTGGGCTTCCCTGGTGGCGCAGTGGTTGAGAGTCCGCCTGCCGATGCAGGGAGTGCGGGTTCGTGCCCCGGGCCGGGAGGGTCCCACGTGCCGCGGAGCGGCTGGGCCCGTGAGCCATGGCCGCTGAGCCTGCGCGTCCGGAGCCTGTGCTCCGCAGCGGGAGAGGCCACAGCAGTGAGAGGCCCGCGTACCACAAAAAAAAATAAAATAAAAAATAAAATAAACGGGTGAACGATTAAAAAGAAAAACCCTTTGATCAACTTTCTAACTGTCAACATTAGAAAAAGCATGTTTGGTGATAAGCCTGAGTTTAGTTTCATTTTCTTTACTCAGCACCTGCGGGGGCCTCTGAATTGCCCTCGCTCCGTGAAAAGCCTGTGTCCTGGACCAAGATGCGGGTCTCGGGCTGGGCTTCAGGAGCAGGCTCTGCGAAGCCCCACCGGGCAGGTCACGGCCCTTCCTCTGGAAGTGGGGTGATCCCCTGCCTCTAAAACTGTCCCAGACCCACAAGAGACCTGCTGAGAGCTGGGGGTATAGAACTACCTTGGGTTGGCCACACTCCCTCCTCACATGTTCTAGGGCATCCCCCCTGGTGGGCTACCTGTCACCCCAAGGGCCCACACACACAGTGGAACTACACTTGACTGTCAAATGATGACAGGCCCATCAGCTGGGCCTGTGCGTGTTCACGGGGGCTTCTCGGAACAAGTGCCCACCTTTGCATTTTAACACTCTTAACAGTCTGCAAGTTTCTATCCTCTAGCAGCCAAGGGTGGCTGCAGAGCCGGCTGGTAAGAGGGAAATTGGATCACAAAGGGCCCTGGAGCTCCTGCAACCTGCTCCCCCCGCCAGGCCAGCCATAATAATTTGAATGCTAGGACGTATTCTCTTGGATTCCGACCCAACTCTGACTCAAAGCTCTTCTAACCACTACTTTGGGTAGCCAAGGGGAACCCATACATCCAGCAGGGACCCAAGACCAGTGGTTCTCAATCCTGCTGCCTGTTAGAATCCTGAGGGACTTTTTAAAATCCCAAAGGCTAGACCTCATTGTCAGAGATTCTTATTTTAGTTGGTTTTAAGGGAATCGGGGCCTCAGTAGTTTCAAGACCTCCCCTGGTGATTTTAATGTGCAGAGCAATGGTTCTCTACCACTGCCCTGCCTAAGAACCCCCTAGGGACTTTGTTACAGATGCAGATTTCCACGCCCTACCCTGTGAGATTCTGTTTCAGCTGGTCCTGGAAAAGACCAGGAATTAGCATCTTTAACACACACCCCAGGTCAGTTCTTCTCGGACTTGTTAAAATGAAGACTCTGATTTAATTGTTCTAAGATGGAAGCTCAGATTCTGCATTTCAAATAAGTTTCCAGGTGACACTAATGCTACTTGACCGGGGTTACACTTTGAGTGGCAAATGTCCCATCAGATTTGGAAGAACTGCCATAGACGAAAGTTTCTGAAATCGTAGTCCTGGGAAGTGTAGTCACAGCAGCAACACCTGTGAACTGGTCAGAAATGAAAATCTGGGGGGCCCCACCTCAGACCTATTGGATTAGAAACTCAGGAGATGGAACCAGCAATTTGAACAAGCCTCCCAGGTGATTTTGATGCAGGGCAGAGTTTGAGAACCACTGTTAGAGAAATGGCCACATCTGCTGGGACAGCAGCTCAGGGCCGGCAGAGAAGTGGTGTCTGGTTCTCTCAGCCTTCTCTGCTTTGGGCTCCAAAGGCAAAGCTTTTTTTCCCCAGGGGTCAGGTCAGGATGAGCAGGAAGAATCCTAAGGTCCTGCCAGCCTCATCTGGAACCCAGCATGAATCCCTCAGTTTCCAGCCGTGTTGGTATCATCATGAAAATATGCAAAAAACAACATTCTTAAAGGAAAGCCATCGACTTTATGATTTTAATGAGATCTGGCTCAGCCCTCTCTCAAGATGTCTATGTAGTGGTTCACCAACACCTGCCAGGGAGAGGCAATACAGAGTTTGTTTGTTTTCTCAATTTAATGCATCAGTTTTTTGGAGCCTAAACATCCACTTCTGGAAAGCAAAGGGATTTCCCTGGCCTGGGGAAATAGGGAAAGTTAACACCTCCCTGAGAGGAGGGGGAGGGATTATCCCTCTGAACATTCATTCTTTCAATAGATATATATTGGATGCCTGTTGCATGCCAAGAACTATGCTAGGAAACAGGGAGACATGGCTCTGGTGGCAGGAAAGCAGGGAAATTCTCCTGGGTGTCCGTGAACTTATTTTATGAAATATAAGTCAGGGCCATCAGTTGGGGAGGAGGTATGAAATAATTCTCCTAGAGTTCTTTAAAAATGCAGATTCCAGAGCACCACTGAATGATCCTGATTCAGCTGTCTGAGGTGCAGCCCAGGAATGTGAAGTTTTAACAAGATCCTCTTGTGATGACTGTTGGGGGTGAGTCCTCTGACGCATAGCAGTAAGGGTTTGCTGGTTTGTTTTGTTTTAGTTAAGTAATTTGTGTTCTTCAGGTAAAATTAGAAAATAAGGATTGAATAAGGTCCAGTTTAATCCCTCCCCCGTCACTGCTAATAGCTCAGCTTCCAAGCTGGACCTACCGCAACAGTTCCCCTCTCACTCAGTTTCTCTCCCTTGCAAGGTTCAAGGTCCTGTGGTTGGTGGGTGGGTGAATGGGAGGAGGGAGGGAAACTCCTCTTTCTGCGCCAGGACTATTTTCCCCCACATTAGGGCTGTTTGCTTTCAGGCTGTCCGCTGCTCCCGGTCCTCTTTCAGGATCCTGCTGCCGATTGGGTGGGGAGAAGAAGGGGTGCACGAGCCTCGGCTTTCTTTGTACCCGCCAGCTTGAGGCGCATCAGGGGACCACACGAGGCTTGGTCACCCGTCGCCCGAGGGCGCGCGGTTCCAGGGATTCTCTCTGCCTGGGTCGCCCACAGGCTGAAGGGAGATGCTCGGAGCCCCAGGCCTGAACCGAGCCTGCGGGCTGAGCAGTGTGAGGCGAGGAGGTGGGGGCAGCGGCCCCTGCGAAGACTTGAAAGCGGGGTACATGGTGGCGTGATCCAAGGCGCGCCAAGGCAGGTGGAAGGCAAGATCGGCTGGTGCGCGGTCCCCATCCTTCAGAGCCGAGAGGAGAGTCGGAAATGTAGCCTGAGAGTGCCTCCAGGAGACCCTCTCCGTGCCCCTGGCCCCCTTCCCCCAGCGCGCCGTCTCCTCCTCCCCGGGGTCGCTGGGATTTCCTTCCCCAAGAACCAAGGCCCCTCCTCATACCAACCGGCCTTTCCGGAAGGTAGGACGTATCTAAAGCCCTGAAGAAAGCAACTCCACTTCCAGGCATTTCATCTCAAAAATACTTGTGCGCGTTTGTGCGCTCAATCTGGCCTACAAAGTGCCAGATGGGGCAGATACCACGAAGGTCGAAGGTCCTACCTGAGTGCGGCTTAACCCCACATTAAACCAAGTCTGGAGATCATGATGGAAACCAGGTGGAGGAGAGATAAGGGCAGAGATCTTTTAATTGGGAGGGAGATGCACAGCCGATCGTTCCACGGGCATCGTTCCATGGGAGTACAACCGCGTTAGTTGCAAGGGTGGGCCAGCTGAGGTGTAAGGAACAGGAGGTCTCACTATGTGGTCCACTGACAGCAGCACACACAGAAAAAAAGTCGGTAAGGATAAAATAAATGGCAGTGATTGTATTAAAGTTGCAGAGGCGTTCTGTTTGTACTTGTATATGTAGGATATCCATAATCCACACCACGGCCTCAAGGTCCGGGGGCTCTGACCTTGACTGTAAATCTCTAGCCGCGTGCTTTTTTTTTTTGCCGGCACCTATCCGACCTTGCAGTAGATGTTGGTCAGTCAGTCATCTAGGACCAGACTGACTCGGAACCCAAGAGTGACCCGTTCCATGCACTCCATCCAGCCATCAAAGGATTTTTAATTCAGTATTTTAATTCAGTAGACAAAAGGGTGAGAAAGCACCCACGGGTCTCAAACCCCAATATAGGAATCAGAAAGTCCGATGGAACGGAGTAACCGCTTCAGCTAAAGCCGACCTGGATAGCTAGTAGTGACCCTAACCTCTAAAGGCTTAAGGAGTGACGAGGAGGGGCCGGGCTGCATCTGCGCCATGCCCCCGAGTGGTTTGCGTCACCCTGTCCTTCCCTGCCCCCAGCTCCGTGCCTGAGAACTTGTCCCAGGCGTCGGGAGGCCTCTCAGCCCCCCACGCCCGCCCTGCTATTGGCACCACGCAAAGGGCCGGGAATCCGTGGCGGGAGGACGGAGGGGGCAGGCTGCCGAGAAGTTCTTTCCTCCTAGAAGCCCCTCAGGGTGTCCCTGAGCAGATGGGGGGAGCTGAAGGCCTTCCATAAAATAACCCATGAGCAGTCTCTGAGCTTGCCAAGGGCTGAGGCCAGGTTGTTTTAGCTCCGTGTCAGGCCTTGAGCTGGGCCCTGGGGACACAGAATTTGTGGTCAGCAAGTGCTTTTTGCATGGAAGGTGAGTGAATTAATCAGGGTTTCGAAGTCCAGGAGAAAGCCGAGATGGGGACCACAGGCCCAAGAGTTTAAAGACCCGTAGCTCAGGAGAAAATCCGTGTCTAGGATAAAGTAGCATGACTTGTTCCTCCTTTCCCACACCCCACCCCTTTGTCTCCAACTTCTTTTCTTTTGGAGGATTAGGAAGCCAGATGGAGACCTTACCATAAATTGCTAACACAGGGGCTGAGACCTCAAGGATAACAATGTCTCAGTTTATTGAGCACACACCAGGTACCAAGCTCTGGCTTAAGCATTTTCCTCATTTAATGGCCAGAAAAACTCGGTGAGGTTGTTAATGATGGCGCATTTTGCACGTGAATAAACTGAGACTCAGAGTTAAATAACTGAAACATTAGAAATTACAAAAAGTGACAGACTTATTCAGGAACAGAACCAAAGTTTGGACTCTCAGGAAAGGGGAAGAGTTATCTGTAGAATCTGTCTTTTAAAATATTTCAAATAAATAGTAAGCTCCATTAGACAGATCTATCATTTTGCTCTTTACTGTTTCCCTGTACCTAGCAGAGTGCCAGGTCCACAGTAGACACTCAGTAAACATGTGGTGAGTGAATGAGTGAGTGAGGACAGTAGAAACCGATTATGTAAGAAACTGTGTTGCCACCAATCTGAGTTGAACCCCAGCTCGCCCTACTTCCTAACTATGTGACTTCAGACTCACACTTTGCACTGTTTTGTTGTTTTTTTTGCTTTTGTTTTAGTTTTTTTAAAAATTTATTTATTTTTGGCTGCATTGGGTCTTTGTTGTGGTGTGCGGGCTTCTCATTGCAGTGGCTTCTCTTGTGGCAGAGCATGGGGTCTAGGCATGTGGGCTTCAGTAGTTGTGGCACACAGGCTCAGTAGTTGTGGCACACGGGCTTAGCTGCTCCGTGGCATGTGGGATCTTCCCAGACCAGGGCTCGAACCCGTGTCCCCTGCATCGGCAGGCGGGTTCTTAACCACTGTGCCACCAGGGAAGTCCCTGCACTGTTTTTTATATTCATGCTGTATGAAACAAAAACCACATGAAAAATTAAAATCATTACAGGCAATAAAAGCCATACTTGACATATTCCCGGCTACCAATCCAAACCCCTGCCCAGAGGTGACAGCTATTTTTAAAAAGTTTGTTGTGCCTCCTTCTAGTCCTCTTTCTGTAAATTTACATATAGTAGTAAATAAAAACACATAGCTTTGTTTGGGTTATGGCTCTGTTTTGCTTTATATGATAGGACTGTACTGCACCAGCTTTGTGGGAAACTTGACTGTGTGTCTAGGAGATGTTCCCACAACAGCATCTGGAGATCTGTCATTATTTATAATAGTTCTCCAAGAGTACATGAACTATGATTTATTTTGCCATTCTCCTTGTAGGACTGGACATTGAAGTTGTTTCTGTTTTCTTCACCAGTTTACAAATACTGTTCCAGTGAACATGTTTGCCCAAGCCTCTTCACGAACAGAGAAAAATACTTCTTGAGGATAAATTTCCAGAAGTGGAATTGCTGGGCTAACATACACATTTAAAATTGTAATTGCCATGTTGCCATCCAAAAATGGCCTACTAATAGTATATACTGGATGGAGGCCTGGGAAGATAGACTGGAATAATGTGCTTCATTCAGGCCAGGCACGCGGTAGGCTCGGTAAGCATTTACCAAAGCAATTGCCAACGTTCACTTCTATCCATTCCCAGCCCCTAATCTGAGCCAGCCCTGGCTGTGGTGCCTTGAGCCAGGTTGAGGAATGAGAACTGGCCAGCAGAAAGGGGAGGACTCAGCGGCTGCGTTCCAGGCGCTCCCCCTGGTGGGCAAATGTCCCTGGACAGTAAGAAATCCCCCATCTTTGTAAACCCTAAAGCAGATGGTACTCATTCCCGCTCAGAACCCTGATAGACCTCCTCTCATTCTTAGAATCCCGCCCAGACTTCATGTTGCTGGCTGCTCTGGTGCCTTCGTGCCTGTCTCATAGTACCTCGTGCCACTCTCCTCTTCCCTTGTTTTGTTGCAAAACCACATTGCCTCCTCGAGTTCCTCAAGCATGCCCTTTCTAACTCCTTCATTCTTTCTCAGAGATCTCCCCACCCTACAAGCTCGTCTCTAATACTCAGCTCATATGCCACCTCTTCAGAGGGCACTTCTGTATACACGCTGTCTAAAGAGCCATCTCTCTACTCTCCACATCCCCGTTCCCCACCCCTTACTCTTTGTCTAATCAGCCTGTGTTTTTCCTGTACTAGCAAGTTCACGCCTAAATAAACCCAGACATTTCTAAGTGTGGCAGAGTGCAGTGTCATGAGGACAGGGACCATATCTGTCTAACATGTGATCCCGTCTCCCAACGCCTGCCAACAGCACCTGGCAGTAGCAAGCACTCAACATTTGTTGAATGAATGGATGAATGAATAACTAAATAATACTAACAAGCAGGAATAGAATTGACATTGAGAGCTAACAGGGGCTAAGGCAGAACACACGTCCCAGGGTTTTGGCTCCGTTTCTCTTTTAGATGCCCTTTATGATCAATAAGAAACAATTTTCCTGGGGTAGGTTTTAGCCAGAGCTATCATCATCCTGGGTGCTGTGTGGTAGAGTGAAGGGGCCAAAAGGCAGGGGTGGTTTTGACACCTTTGCCTCAATAATCCTTGCCTTAGACTACAAGGTAGACCATATTTTCTGGATGGGCAAACTGATGCTCAGAGGGGTAGAGTAGGATTCACAGCTGTTATCAGCTCAAAGAATGGGAGTGTCTGGTGAGAAGAGGGTTAGCAAACAATCTTTTCCTCTAGTCCAAAAGGACACATTGTCTAAAGGAAATACAGCCCCACACTTATGGCATGGTGGCCCTTGTCAGAGGAGAGATCTACACTGGCTGGGATTGGGTGGTGGACACACCCTCAAAATCATCTACTGTGCCAGGCCCCTCAGACATGATTAAGAGGTGAATTCAGCTTTCAAAAGCCTCACAGCCAAGAGATGTAATAGACCATTGTTCTGTAGGATGTCAAGTGGTATGTTTGGACTGTGGACAAGCAGGGAAGCCACATGGCCTTGTGCATACTTCAAATCTGGGCATTGCCTTTCAGAATAACCACAATGTGAATGGCGCTCTCTGGAGCTGAGCAGTGTACAACCTGAGCAAATGTATAACTCCTGATTGGGATGGGGTAAGTCATCTGGAACTAGGTGATCAGTCTGAGAAGAGAGACTAGATCTCAGGGGAGCACCAGTATGTAGGAGTCTGTGGAAGAAGCAAAAGCCAGAGAGGCAGGAGGAAGACCAGGCTGTTAGAGAAATCAACAGAAGAGGAATCAAGATGGAGAGGTAGCTACCAGCGCCAAGGGCCCTGAAGAGTCAAGCAGAGAAGGGCTCCCAAGTGACTGGCAACAAGGAGTTCGTTGGTGACCTTGGCAGGAGTGACAAGGATGAGAGAGTCATGTTTATTGAGAGGTGAATAGGCTATGCGGACAGAGTGAGGGTGTTAAGTTCTTTCTGGAAGTTGGGCTGTGAAAGGAGAGAGGAAGCAAGGGTGGTGAGGGCCTTCAGGAGTGAGGAGAGCTTTGTTTTACTGTTGGGCTTTCAGATGAAAGCCTTGTGCGTGTCTCAATGCTGCTGGGGAGGAGGCGGTAGCAAGGAGAATTTGAACATTCCTCAGAGTGTCTTTACCTGCATGATTCACAGAGGACAGTGGGAGGGGGGTGAGATTCAAAGTGGGCAAAGGTTCCAGATGATGGTTAGTCAGGATTCCAGAAGACTTCTTGGAGGTGGTGTGCCTTAGACCTGGGCAAAAGGGGCCCCTGCCCGATGCCTAGTGCTTTAAAGAGCCTTGCCTGCAAGGCTCTCCACAAGGCAAGAAAGAATTGTTGAGGAACCAAGGGAAAATGCATCCCCAGGACTCTTCTAGATCATACTCTAGGTGACTGGAATACCAAAATCACCTGCCAGAAGGGCCCTGATTGTCTTCCAGGGTCTATGTGGGCCTTTTTCTCAGGATATCCTCCCAAGAACAGACCCCACCCAAGGAGAAGCCAATTTATTTTTAGGTTGCTAGCATCACTCTAATACTACACCAGAAAAACTCATTATTAGAAAACAACAGACCGCCATACCCCTTGAACATGGATAGATGTAAAAATTCTAAACAAAATCTTAGCAGAATCGAACAATCTATAAAAGGGATAAAGTATCATGACTAAATAGGATTTATCCCAGAAATGGAAGGTTTGTTTAACCTTCATATAGTTGGTTAACTATCATATAGTTCACTATATTAACAAACTAAAAATATATATATACACACACACACAGATACACATGCACACACACAGATACATAAACACACATGAAATCATAGCAGTGGATACAGAAAAGGCATTCAAATATCCAATATCCATTCCTGATTTTTAAAAAATACTCAGCAGGGCTTCCCTGGTGGCGCGGTGGTTGCGCGTCCGCCTGCCGATGCAGGGGAACCGGGTTCGCGCCCCGGTCTGGGAGGATCCCACGTGCCGCGGAGCGGCTGGGCCCGTGAGCCGTGGCCGCTGAGCCTGCGCGTCCGGAGCCTGTGCTCCGCCACACACACAAAACAAAAAAAAAAAAAAAAAAAAAAGTACTCAGCAACCTAGGAACAGCAGGGAACTTCCTCAACCTGATAATGGGGATCTATAAAAGACCTACATCCAGCATCATACCTAAATGTCAAAGACTGAATGGTTTTCCCCCTCTAAGATGAAGAACCAAACAGGAATGTCCACTCTTATCACTTTTATTTAATATTACACTGAAGGTTCTACTCAATGCAATAAGTCAAGAGAAATAAGTTATCCAATTCAGAAAGAAGTGAACCTGTTCTTATTGGCCAATGACACAATTGTCTATGTAGAAAATCCAATGGAATATACAAAAAGCTACTAGAACTAATAAGTGATTATAGCAAGGTTACAGGATACAAGATCAGCATACAAAAATCAATTGTATTTTCATCTTCAGCAATAAACGACTGAAATTGAAATTTTTGAAAATACCATTTACAATAGCAACAAAATTTATGAAATACTTCGGGATGAATATAATATGTGCAAGATCCATAGACAGAAAACTGTAAAACAGTGCTGAGACAAATTAAAGAACACCTAACTAAATGGAGAAACATACCTTGTTCATGGCTCAAAAGATTTGATGTTGCTGTCAATTCCCTCCAAATTGTTCTATAGAGTCAATACTCTCCCAGTCAAAATCCCAGCTGGATTTTTTGTTGACAATCTGATTTTTTAAATTCATATAAAAATTAAAGGACCTAGATTAGCCAAAACAACTTTAAAAAGGAAAAATAAAACTAGAGCACTAACACTACCTGACTTGAAGACGGCAATAGTTAAAACTGCGTGATATTGGCATCAAGATGGACAAATAGGTCAATGGAACAGGACAGAGACACCAAAAATAGACCCATGCATATAAAGACAACTGATTCTCCACAAAGTTGCAAAGTTCAGTGGAGGAGGTGGTAGTCTTCTCAATGAATGAGGCTGAAATAACTGGTTATCCATATGCCCTCCCCCCCCAAAAAAAGTTTGAGCCATTCCTCTCACCATATACAAAATGGAATTATTTTTAAAAGCTAACTAATGATGGATCATAGTAAAATCTAAAACCCATAGAACTTTTAGGAAGAAATATTTTTGACCTTGAGTTTGGCAAAGGTTTCTTAGATATGAGAGCAAAAAGCATACTTCATAAAAGAAAAAAATCATCAACTGAACTTCATGAAGATTTAAAACTGCTCTTTGAAAGATGCTGTTGCGAGAATAAGAAAACCATAGACTGAAAGTAAAATCTTTGCAAATCATGTACCCGATAAAGGGCTTGTATACAGAATATAAAAGAACCCGTAAAACTCAGTAATAAGAAAACAAGGTCATTTTATTTTAAATAGGCCAAAGATTTGGACAGCTCACCAAAGAAGATATGTGGATGGCAAACAAACACATGGTAAAATATTCTCAACATCATTAATCTTTAGGGAAATGCAATTAAAACCACAGTAAGATATCACTACACATTTGTTAGAATGGCTAGAATGAAAAAGCCTGACCATTCCAAGTGTTGGCAAAGATGGGAAGGAAGTGGAACACTCATGCACTGCTGATGGGGATGTGAAATGGTATGACCACTCTGGCAGGAAAAGAGTTAGGCAGTTTCTTAAAAAAGCTAAACATATACAAATCATATGATCCAGGCATTCCACTACTAGGTATTTACTCAAGAGAAAAGAAAGCATATATAGAAACAAAATCTTATACATGAATATTCCTGGAACTTTCATTTGAAATAGCCCAAAACAGGAAACAACTCAAATATTCACAAACAGTTTAATGGATAAACAGTCTGTTATATCCGTACAGTAGAATACTACTCAGCAATAAAAGGGAACGAAATATTATTGGTACCTGCATCAACATGGATGAATTTCAAAATAATTAAGCTTGGCTGGAGAAGCCAAACAAAAGGTGTACATACTATATAGTTCCATTTATATAAAACTCTAAAAAATAAAGGCAAATTAATCCATTTTGGCAGAAAGCAGAACAGTGGTTGCCGAGAATGGTGGGGGGTGGAGTGGGAGGTACAGGAGGGTGGAACTATAAAGGGCGGAAATCTTTGGGGAGTATTAGATGTTTTCACTATGTGATTGTGGTTCCATGGGTGTATGCATATGTCAGAACCTATCCTGTGGAGTTTATTGGGTCAATTATACCTCAATAAAGCTGTTTAGTATATAGGCCCATAGTATACGGACCTCCCTTAATACTCTGCCTTTTGATCCACGAATGTTAGGAATGAGCTTAATGATAGCCCATCAAAAGATAAGAGTGAAATATTTAGAAAGATGAGGAGCATATAACCTTTTCTAAGTGTGTATCTGTGGGTGTGCTGTGTTTGTGAGTGACAGAAAAAGACATTTTTCTCAATTGCCGAAGCAGCCAGAGATTTCAAATAGTTACCAGATAAACATAACTTAGAGCAAGTATTTTTTTATTGAAGTATAGTTGATTTACAGTGTTATATTAATTTCTGCTATATAGCAAAGTGATTCAGTTATACATATATATACATATTCTTTTTCATATTCTTTTCCATTATGGTTTAGCACAGGATATTGGATATTGTTCCCTGTGCTATACAGTAGGTCCTCATTGTTTATCCATCCTATACATAATAGTTTGCATCTGCTAACCCCAAACTCCCACTCCTTCCCTCCACACCCCACCACTTGGCATCCACAAGTCTAACAGCAAGTATTTATTTAGCAACCACCATAATGCCAGGCTTGAGTTTGATTCTTGACAAATACGTACAGTAATCCTTTTGACCCTCCCAGCAAATTTACAGTATTTTGACGGTTTAGAAAACTGAGGCTCAGAGATCTCAAGTCAGCTCTCCAAAATTACCCAGCAAAGAAGCAGCAGGACCAGGACCTGTGGGGCCTGAAAGGGCTGGACTGGTTCCCTCGCTCTCTTTGTGGACCCCTCCCTGCAGGCAGTTCCCAGTTGGGTGGCTGCATGTGGGCGGGTGTTAAGACAATAGACCAAGCCTGTCCAAGGGTTCAGCCCTCCAAGGTTAGCTACTGTACGTGGAGCTATATATAGCCAACGGTGGAGAAGAAAGAGAAAATAAGATTTACTTTTTGGAGGCTCAGAGGTTTTAAGCAACTTGAAAGGTCCTGACAGCCTTTGCAGACCGGAACTGAAAGGTCTTTGGCTAAGCCCTCTAGGAGCACGGTGTTTTGGCAAGGGGGGAGATGTCCTGGCCCAGAGGTGTGACACATACCTCTGCCAAAAATAGAGACCAGCCATCTCCCACATCAGGGTCAGCTGGGGATGGGAAGGCAGGCCCAGCACTAAGGCCTCTGACCATTGCAGGGTCTGGCAGCCCTGCTGGAGAGTGGGAAATGGGGCGAACATTCAGGGCCCCTGAGGGCCTCAGGCTGGGTTTAGGGGATGGCAGACAAGGGCATTGAGAGGGCTGCTGTGTTGCAGATGAGGGAGGGGCTGGTTCTTCCTCGGCCTGGTATGGGGGGCGGGGAGAGAGGGGAACATGGAGGGAGCCTTGAGGCCTGGGAAGGTTTTCCAGGGAGAGGCCAGTCCCTGCCAAAGTGCAATGGTGGAGGTGTAGCTGAGGCTACAGGTCGCTGGGTGTGGAGGGAGATGATGTTTCCTATGTGGGTAGTGAACAAAGAAGGGTCCAGAGGCTGGATGGATGATGACCCTAGAGGTGTGAGCGAGTATTCAGAGGTGATTTTCTAACTGGGCGAGAGTCAGCAGTGCCTTTGGGTTGAGATCCCCCGCGAGATCTAACTCGGTCCCAGCTCCACGGCTGACTGTGAACTGATTTGCCGCCCTGGCGGTTAAATGCAGAAATATTTCTGAACTGTTTGGTAAATAGCCACTGCCCAGATCCCCTAAAATGACCCCCACCACCACAGCCATCCCTGCCCTCCCCTGACCCATGGTAGCCTACGCCTCACCTCCCACAAATCCAGTCACCAAAAGGTAAATGCTTAGCCTCCCTCTGATTGGCTGGTGCCAGAGTAGTTAACTATTTGAATACCACCTTTGATGAACCCCAAAGAATCACAGTAGTCAACTGCTATTTGCTATGTGCCAGATAACCACCATTCTAGATGCTTTACCTACTTTTACAAGAACAGCAATAACAATGAGTTAACAATAGCTAACCAGTATTGGGTGATCGTTAGGTGCCAGGATTATGCTAGGTGCTTTGCTTTGATTATGACGTTTTAATGCCCACTCATGAACTGTAACCCTACGTGGTAGGTTCAGATATTATTCCTGATATTATATTATTCCTTCCTCCATTTTGGAAGGGAAAAGACAAAAACCCCAAGGCCCAGAGAGGTTAAGTAACTTGCTTTGGGTCACATAGCTAGTAATTGGCAGGTCTCGATTCAAACCCAGACCTTGCTGACTCTAAATCCCTTGCTCTGGCATTAGTCTATGTTTGAGAAATAATTTGTAAAATGCTCAGAAAATGGAAAACCTTGGTTCTAATATTAAAAGCACTCCCTTCCCTTCTGATCTGAGAGTCTAACACCTTCGTTAGGAAGTTTCTCCAACTTTGCTGCTTAGATGTTTCTAATACATCCTCAGAATTTGACGGGTACCCTCTCCTGGTATGAAAACAAGTTTGTGCCAGGAATTTCCCAGTTAATCTGGTTGAACAGCGGCCCTGAAACACTCTGTACAGGGGATGCAAGTGAGTCCTGGCCAAAGTCTACAAGAGACAAATGGGAAGACAGAGCCTTCCCCAGGTCCATGCCATCCATTTGCTCTCCAGACTCTAGGCTGTTCCTGGAAACCCTCCTTCCTGATTCTTTTTTTATTGTTGGACTGAAGTCAGTGTAAAGGCCATTAATCTATGCAGCATCTCATTGGCAAGCCTTATAAGAGATGCCCTGTTCCTGAAAGCAGGCCTCTTTGTGACTGTGTTCCAGGAACTGTCCAATGTATTAATGGCTGGTCATTAGCCTGCACTCATCCATTCACCAACCATCTAGGGAGGGCCAACCATGGGTCAGGCACTGTTCTAGATACTGGGGATAGAGCCCTGAATGAAACAGACCCTGTCACTGCCATCACGGGACTTGTTGTCTAGGGAAAGGAAGAGATATTAGACACATGATAGCAGAAATACAGCTAACCATGTAATTATGCTTTGTGATCAATGCTGTGAAAGAAAAGTAAAAAGTAAAATGAAAGTTGATGTCAGATCTTAGATTAGATTGTCCTGGAAATAGGAAGAAGGAATATCACTAGTAATATTCAAGCTGACACATGAAGAGGCAGGAAGGAGAGGATCTCAGAAGAAAGAAAGTTCCAGGCAGGGGGAACAGCGAGGACGAAGGCTCTGGGGTTGGGTAAAAGTTTGGCACGTTTGAGATCATGATAGAAAAAACCCAAAAAAACCCCACATCGTATCTGGAGTTTAGTGAACAGGGGAGAAAGTGAGAGGGGATTATGAGATGGAACAGTGAGAGTGGGGGCAGATTTTCTATGAACAAGAGTCTCTATTTAGGAAGCGCAGATGAGGATTTAGGGCCTGAGGAGGACAGTGGAACCATCCCCAAACAACACCCTTTGGCAGAACAAAGATAATGATAAGAGGAGGAGCCCTCTCAGATTTTTTATACGTAAGGAGAATGAGGATGGCCGTTGCTTTCATTAAAAAAAAAAATTATCTTGGGCTAAAATCATATCATGCTGGCAAGGGAAAGCATTCTTTTTTTTTGTTTTTTGTTTTTTTTTTTTTTTTGCGGTACGCGGGCCTCTCACTGCTGTGGCCTCTCCCGTTGCGGAGCACAGGCTCCGGACGCGCAGGCTCGGCGGCCATGGCTCACGGGCCCAGCCGCTCCGCGGCATGTGGGATCTTCCC
>NC_041221.1:132591566-132602241 GCF_002837175.3 Physeter macrocephalus
TCGGCAGGCGGACCCTCAACCACTGTGCCACCAGGGAAGCCCGGGAAAGCATTCTTGATTAAAATAAAGCCAGACGGGTCAAGTTAGTAACATATCCTGAACTTTTAGGGGCTGGGACATTGCCTTAGTCAGGATTCTTTTAGTTAACAGTGACAGAAACCAACACTAATTAGCTTAAGTTAAAAAAAAAAAGGTATGGATTTAAACAACTGGGGAGTCTAAGGAGTAAACTGGCAGGGTAGAGAGATTCACGCTTGTCCTTGTCTGTCCCTTTTGGTCTTCTTAGCTCCCTCTGTTGTCTCTTTCCTTCTCTCTCGTCACTGATTTACTCTGACATGGCTTCATTCTAAAATAGGGAACGATGACATCATGCTACTTCAGATAAAAGAGCTAGATTGTTATGTGCATTCTGAGTCATAAAGTCACATATTCATGGATCTTATACCCATCCCTGAACCAATTGCCAGGAGGACAGAGCCATCTGATTGCCCGGGATCAGTTGCACCCAACCATGTGGATCAGGGAGTAGGAGTATAGAACTGGAGAGGGGTAGTGCCCCAAAGTGTTCTGGCAAATGAAAACAGATCCCTAGTACTTAAGGGGTGCAAAACTTGTCCTGCCTCCACACATAGAATTTAATTGTTCCATTATTTTTATAAATTAAAAAAGAAATGTTACCCATAAACCTACCATCAGTTAATATTTTGCTGTTTATCCCATCAATCATATACACGCTTATGCACATAGAGATATACACATTTTATTGGCTTCGTTTTCCTCTTTTTTTTTTTTGTAGTCATTTGGTAGGAGAATTTAACTCCAATGGCATTAACTTTTAATTTTTTTCCGAAGAAACTTAAACCTCTATTCCTCTAATCAGAGATATCCCAAATGAAACTCTTGTTGGCACTCCTCTATGTAAACCTCAATCCAAAGCTTTTACTCCTTCCCATCTTTCTTAACATTTAACACTGATATCAAAAGCCCCAGTCATCATTTGATTTTAGATTCAACCATAAAGGTTACAGTGCTCTTGTTCCCAAATGTTTTTGTACTTTTCATCTTACCATAGCTTACAATCTTTATTTCTGATTTAAATTTAACCTAGAGTACTTTCCTTAGTCCTTTCTCCCAGAAAGCACGAGTGTATTTCTGAGTCCTCGCATATCCAGAAAAAATAGTCTTTACACATAAATGACAAGTTGTAGGATTCTTGGAATGTAGTCCTTTTCTTTCAAAATCTAGGATCACTGTTTCACTGTCTTCTAGTTTCCACTGTTGCAGATGAGAAGTTTAATACCAGTCTGGTCATTTTCCTTTGTAAGTAAGATTTCTATGTGCCTGGAAACATGTTGGATTTTCTCTTTAACCTCAAATCTGAGAAACTTCACCAGGGTATGATGAGTTTGGAGTTCTTTGTGCAAGCTGAAAGTTGATGAGCACTTTAGTTGTAAAATTGCAAGTTTTTCTATAGCTGATTGTTTTCTTTCATTATTTCCTTAATTATTATTTTTCTCCTTCTATGCCTTTTGCCTTAAGGATCTCCTGTGGTATGCACACCAGATCTCCCAGAGCTAACCTTTATGAACCTTATCTTGTACACATGATTTGCATTTATGTGGTGTTTTTTTGTTTTGTTTTGTTTTGGGTCTCTGGGTATGTGTGCTGCTTCCCTCATTTGATTTTCCAGAACACCAATTCCATTCTCAGCAGTAACTGGTGTCTTTTCCAGTTTCTGGTTAATTTAAAAAAATTTTTTGCAGTCTTCAGGTTATATCTTCTTTACAGTTTTCAGTGTTAGATATTTCTTGTCCTTTTTCCATTGGAACTTCTTCCATAGGTGCATCAGTACCTGCTGGGGACTTGGCTTCTCTCCTTTAAATGGCTGTGAGCTTTCTTTCCTCAAAACATCGACAGTTTCACTCCACTGTCTTCTGCTGTATTATATTGTTGAGGAAAATTCTGATACAAGCCTGATTGTCATTCCTTTGTAGGACACCAGTTTTATTTCAGCTGAGTACCTAGAAAGCTGCACCTATGCTAAGGTTGGTGATGGGGTATCTTCTGTCTTTAGTTAGGGAAGGTGACATCTAACAAGCTGTGGACCACCCTAAGAGCAGTTAGATATCCCCCATTATCTTTTTTTTTTCCCCCTACCCATGACTCCAGCAGTCAGCTATTGGGTTTTAGCCAGTTTACCGTTGATGGAGAGTCCTCCTGATGTCTATGACCATTGCCCAGTAGTCTGGTGTGTAATATTCAAAATAGTTATTTGTCTGTTTGCATGGATAGTTCTGCGAGAAGATGTTGGGGGTGGGGGAGAAATGATTACAGACAGTAGTTAAGCTTCTTTATTGCTAACAACATAAACTCTGTTTCTGTTGTGTTATTCGAAAGCCATTGGGGAGCTCCAAGAACTGATGGATGCATTAGAGAAGTAGGCTTGGAAAATTGGGAGAAACCCATGGAGGTAGGATGGCTGGGGATGAAACTGGGAAAAGTCTGGTTACTACACTTTGCCAGCTCTGCTCTCCTGAAGACTCATCATGCTGCTGGATTCTTAACCTAGCTACTGCCACTGTGAATTGTTCCTGACTGTCCCTGAATCTTTGCACCACTCATTTGTTGCAAACACAGCAGGCAGGGTAGAAACATTCCCTATTTGGGCTTTCATGGGGGAAAGGGGGCTCAGCCTCCCTCCGGGAACTGTAGCATAAAGGAGTCTCTCCCAAAAGAAAGGGGTTTTAGATGCTGCCGAGCCAAATAGGGCATGTGTCCATCTTAGCAAAACATCAGTGGGTTTCTGATTTCTTCCACTAGGTAGGAGTTTTTAGTTCTGTTTGGGAATCGTGACACTTTCTCAGAAATGATGAAGCAGATGCTGTCATTGCCTTGCCTGCACCCTCTTGGCACTCATCTCTACACAACACCTGATTACTCCAAACATCTGCAGCTCTCTGCCAGCTACAGGGATGCACTTGACCTCTACCCAGGACAGGTTGGAAGAGCCAGATACTTAATGCCCCTTGATTCACTTCTCAACCGAAGACAGGGCATGACCATAATGGATAAGTACACCAGCTTCCATGTTCCATGGTTGGGGTATCTCTGGGATGTATTCCATACTCTTTCCTAGTGTTTCCCAGCAGGATTGAACCCCAGCTGCCCACAGTGGGAAATGGTTTGATAACACAGCCTTTATTTCCTGTCTCCTTTACCCATTCCCCTACTTGTATTTCCTGAGATCACCTCCCAAATAAACTACTTGCACTTAAATACTTGTCTTAGTATCTGCTCTTGGGGTTACGCAGACCCAGACCGTTGGTGAAGCCCTGTTTGGAATGGGTTCAAGAGTACCTGGAATGAAGGGACAGGGCTGAGGAGTCCTGATCCTTTTCCCGCTTCTCACTTAGAGCTGCTGAAGAAGTATTAAGGCTTTATCCTGAAATCCCACCCTCTGTATGCCTTTTGACCCAGTGTTTTCACTCCTACAAGTTGATCTTACAGAAGGACTCCCACTTGTGTGCAAAGACACAAAATGACGTTTGTTGCAGCTTTGACTGTGATAGAAAACCAAGTGGAAACACTAAAACATCCATTGGTTGGGTCAAACAAATTACAGTGCATCCCTACAATCTAACACAATGTAGCAATTAACAATAATGCTACCAATTTCCAGGAACTAATATGGAAAGATGCCCAAAGTATACTGTTGAGAGAAAAAAATCAAACTGCAAAAAGAGCACTGTAGTTTTATTTTGCAAATCGGTATCTAAATAAATATTTATGAAATGTCTATGTGACAGATTTTCATTGTCCTAGTTTTTAAAATTTTCATCAGTTGCCTTACCTAGTTGTGTTTTACTTAAAAAATGGCTTCTAGGGCTTCCCTGGTGGCGCAGTGGTTGAGGGTCCGCCTGCCGATGCAGGGGACACGGGTTCGTGCCCCGATCCGGGAAGATCCCACGTGCCGCGGAGCGGCTGGGCCCGTGAGCCATGGCCGCTGAGCCTGCGCGTCCGGAGCCTGTGCTCCGCAACGGGAGAGGCCACAACGGTGAGAGGCCCGCGTACCGCAAAAAACAAACAAACAAAAAAAAGGCTTCTTTTCTAAAAGTATTCAAAGAAGATAAGAAAAGGAGGATTCAGGGTACCTTTTGAAAACTGTTTAGAGTTGATAGTTTGAACACCTTATATAGAAGCATTTTCCGCCATTTTTTAATGAAAGACCTGATTAGAAGATAAACATTATATATGAATATTTGTACATATATCTGAGTTTGACAGTTATGGAGCATACATCACTTATTCCCTTCTGTGCTATTTGAATTTTTACCCTCACCCTGCCACGGTTTTCTAAGTCTCCCTTCCTAGTTAGTGGCTTCCTATTCTTTGGAATCCTTGCCCCTTTTTTTTTTTTCCTTGCCCTTTTTTCACTGCCAGATTCTTCTGTGATCTCCTCTGAACTATCTACCCTAGCAGGGCAAAGAGCCATATTTAACCATCCTGATGGGACTGTTTTCCTTTTTCCAGTTCCCTCACACTTGCATCTCTTCCAAAGATATTCACAGAAGATGAGGAAGAATGCAGGGGAGCATTTTAGAACTGTTCAGAGTTCATAGCTTGAATACTTTAAAGCTTTAAGACACTTTTTTTTTCCATAAAAGACTTAAGTCGAAGAAAAATATACTGTGTAATATTTTCCCTGCCCCCATCCTATGCATGACTGGCATAAAGTGTTGCTTATTGTAAAGCAATTGGTTATTATGACTCCTTCCGCAAATTAATTTACCTCAGGAAGCCACCTTCCTCCATAAAGTGGGAGAAACAATGGAGTCTTTTACATTCTCAATAATATGGTGTTCATTAGCTAAATGCTGACTTTGTTGGGCTCTGGAACAGAACAAAATATCCTAAAGCAAGGTCATGGGTGTAGCAAACTGGAAAGAAAGGGGACCCCGCCTCACACCTCTGTCTGAGTCCTGGGTGGGGAAGGAGCCGGGCTGGGAGTCTAGTGGGGGAGGCTTGCCGCCCAGGAGGCCTCTTCGCCTTCTCCTGGACCTGAGCCCCTAGGGAGTGATGTAGAAGGGACAGAGGGGGACATTTAAACCTCCAGGGCCAGGTGTGCCAGAGTATCTTAGAGACTGGTGGTCTCCGTGGGTTTTTTTCCCCATGATGTTTTGATCGCAACTACCTCTATTGGTAAAAATGTCTGAACATATACTCCCAATATAAATCATAATGATACACTATTGAATATCTTATAAACGAAAAGAAGTCAACATTTTAAAGGATGAAATTTTAAAATAAAGAAAAATTTAAGTGTAAATACAAGACCACTCGATAGATAGTTCAGGAGCAGTCAATCCTACGGTCCCCAGATGAATCATGAAATGATCCCTGGAACTTGCAGCTTTAAATACAAGCAAGCAACCTCATACCAACCCCTACCCCCAATATTCCACCAAAATATTTGTGAAGGTACAGAAAATTTCCATAGCTTACATTGCCTGAAGGGTAACCTTAAACTGAATTTGGGAAGAATTTTCACCAAATTTAAGACTAATAGAGTAAGACAGAGGAAAAAAATGGTGACAAATCTTGCTTCATCCATGAAATAGAGTATCCCTGTTTCCTAAAAAGAAGGCAGAAAGAATCTTCAGCAACCTCCGTTTTCTACCCTTTAGGAGTTCTGCAACACCCATGCAATCAGATAGACATTTCAGAACACCGGGAGGCTGTATTTTGAGGAGCCTAAGGACTATGATTTCCCACACCCCACAACACCGTATGTTCTACATCCATCCAAAGACTGCAAATCGCAGAAAGGAGGGCAGGGAGTCTGGGGGTGGACAAGAGAGAGAGAGATGGTATGGGGAATTTTAGAGGGCTGAGGTCCCAAGGTCACTGCTTTGACAAAAAGGAAGAGCAAAGAAATCTTCACAGCGGCACCTGATGAGGGTTTGCAATTCTCATTTATTCCATCAGTTGAACCCATCAGAGAGCCAGGAACTGAGAAGTAAGAGAAAATCTCCGTTAGGACAAGAAGCATATGACAAGTGATATTCAGAGCCCTTATCCCTCACTTAAATCAAGCTTTTATGATTTTATAAATTTTCTTATGTCAGAGTTCCAAGTAAGATCTTACATGAAGAAAAAGTTCTGCTGAAAATCATGACAGGTATTCCTACTGGACACTGGAAGTTGGATCATGAGCTATTACAGGCACACCTACTCTACTGCTTTTCATCTATTGATGAAAAGTGGATCTGGGCAATCCACCCACTCATCTGCCCCTGTAGTTAGTTCTCTCTTTGTGCAGAACCAAGTGGGGAAGGTGAAGCCTGACAAGGGACAGCTAAAACCCTTGTGAAGAGTCACAGGAACAGAAATAACATCTTACAAATTCAGTGGAAGAATGTAAAAATAAAAATGACTTTCAGCAAATCCCAGAAGAAAATTTTAGAAAACTGTTTAGCACCTTCAATAAACAAAGCTTCTATGAAATAGGAGTAGAAAACCATAAGAAGAAAATAAGATGAAAGGGCTAGAAGGAGGGCAAGGAAAGTACTATATTAATGGTAAGATAAAAATCATATGAATTGGAGGCAATAAAAAACTAAATGACCAGAAAATTGAACCACTGACATGAAGGATAAACTCTAGCAGTCTGCAAAATGCAGAGGAAATGGGGAAAAGCAATAAAGATTAAGAGAAAGGAAATGATCTACTTGGAGGATAAATAATAGAGACTAATTCCAAGAAGAGTAGGCTATCCTAAGTAAGAATCAAAATAAGTGGGTGTAGAACAAATAAAACATAATTGAAACATTGCAGAGATTTTTTTTTAACTATAAGGATGTGAAAAACAAAACCATAAAAGAAGAAAATATAGGTGAATGGTCATCTGAAGTTAAGAGGGGCAAGAGCTCTCTAAACGGATGAACAACATCAACAATAACAAATATATTTATCAAGCTATCAATGAGTTTGGATATATAAATTTTTTTAAGTTTAAAGAGCATCACAAAATTGAGGTGACTTACAAATTTTGAAAGCTGTCTATGATAACTATGATAGAGGGTTAATATATTTAATATATAAAGAGCTTTCAAAAGTAAATAAAAATACAGATGCCCCTGCCAAAGAAACTTGGGCAAAGATCATAAATAAATTCATTAAAGAAAGACTCAAATATCTGATAAATATTTGAAGACATATTTAACTTATTTATTAAAGATACACAAATACAAGACAGTAATGACATATAATTGTTTGCTTTTTACATTTGTAGTTTTTATTTAAAGCGGTAATACTTAAATACTCAAGGAAATTCTAAAGTAGTTGGTTTTTGAAGAGTATATTTGATTAGTGCTGACCTCCTATTTGAAGGATTCTTCTTACCCTTTAGGTTTTAGTTTTACATTCACTTCCTCCAGCAAGTTTTATCTGACCACCCAGGCAGGGTTGGTTATGTTATCCTATTATAATTTCTCATTACACTTTACACTTTGTGGCATTTATCTCAACCATACTGTGACAATTTGTGTGATGTATTTATTCAATATCTGGCACCTCATGGAGACTATAATAATAAAGTTTATATTGAGAATTTGCTGTGTACTAGGCAGTATTTAAGTGCTTTTTACATGTTTTATCTCATTTAATCATCCCAATAACATTATGATGCACAGGGGGTTTTTTTGTTTTTTTTTCCAAGTAGAACTTCAAAATTACTTTTTTTTTCTTTAACATCTTTATGGGAGTATAATTGCTTTACAATGGTGTGTTAGTTTCAGCTGCATAACAAAGTGAATCAGCTGTACGTATACATATACCCCCATATCCCCTCCCTCTTGCATCTGCCTCCCACCCTCCCTATCCCACCCCTCTAGGTGGTCACAAAGTACCGAGCTGATCTCCCTGTACTATGCAGCTGCTTCCCACTAGCTATCTATTTTACATTTTGTAGTATATATAAGTCCATGCCACTCTCTCACTTTCTCCCAGCTTACCCTTACCCCCTCCCCATGTCCTCAAGTCCAGTCTCTACGTCTGCATCTTTATTCCTGTCCTGCCCCTAGGTTCTTCAGAACCTTTTTTTAAATATATATATTCCATATATATGTGATAGCATGCAGTATTTGTTTTTCTCTTTTTGACTTACTTCACTCTGTATGACAGACTCTAGGTCCATCCACCTCACTACAAATAACTCAATTTCATTCCTTTTTATGGCTGAGTAATATTCCATTGTATATATGTGCCACATCTTCTTTATCCATTCATCTGTTGATGGACACTTAGGTTGCTTCCATGCCCTGGCTATTGTAAATAGTGCTGCAATGAACATTGTGATACATGACTCTTTTTGAATTATGCTATCTTCAGGGTATATGCTCAGTATTGGGATTGCTGGGTCATATGGTAGTTCTATTTTGAGTTTTTTAAGGAACTTCCATGCTGTTCTCCATAGTGGCTGTATCAATTTACATTCCCAGCAACAGTGCAAGAGTGTTCCCTTTTCTCCACGCTCTCTCCAGCATTTATTGTTTGTAGATTTTTTTGATGATGGCCATTCTGATCTGTGTGAGGTGATACCTCACTGTGGTTTTGATTTGCATTTCTCTAATGATTAGTGATGTTGAGCATCCTTTCATGTGTTTGTTGGCAATCTGTATATCTTTTTTGGAGAAATGTCTATTTAGGTCTTCTGCCCATTTTCGGATTGGGTTGTTTGGTTTTTTGACATTGAGCTGCATGAGCTGCTTGTGTATTTTGGAGATTAATCCTTTGTCATTTGCTTCATTTGCAACTATTTTCTCCCATTCTGAGGGTTGTCTTTTGGTCTTGTTTATGGTTTCCCTTGCTGTGCAAAAGCTTTGAAGTTTCATTAGGTCCCATTTGTTTATTTTTGTTTTTATTTCCATTTCTCTAGGAGGTGGGTCAAAAAGGATCTTGCTGTGATTTATGTCATAGAGTGTTCTGCCTATGTTTTCCTCTAAGAGTTTGATAGTGTCTGGCCTTACATGTAGGTCTTTAACCCATTTTGAGTTTATTCTTGTGTGTGGTGTTAGGGAGTGTTCTAATTTCATACTTTTACATGTACCTGTCCAGTTTTCCAGGACCACTTATTGAAGAGGCTGTCTTTTCTCCACTGTATATCCTTCCCTCCTTTATCAAAGAAAAGGTGACCATATGTGTGTGGGTTTATCTCTGGGCTTTCTATCCTGTTCCATTGATCTATATTTCTGTTTTTGTGCCAGTACCATACTGTCATGATTCCCGTAGCCTTGTAGTATAGTCTGAGGTCAGGGAGCCTGATTCCTCCAGCTCCATTTTTCGTTCTCAAGATTGCTTTGGCTATTCGGGGTCTTTTGTGTTTCCATACAAATTGTGAAATTTTTTGTTCTAGTTCTGTGAAAAATACCACTGGTAGTTTGATAGGGGTTGCGTTGAATCTGTAGATTGCTTTGGGTGGTAGAGTCATTTTCACAATGTTGATTCTTCCAATCCAAGAACATGATATATCTCTCCATCTGTATCATCTTTAATTTCTTTCATCAGTGTCTTATAGTTTTCTGCATACAGCTGGAGAGTTTTTATCATAAATTGGTGTTGAATTTTGTCAAAAGCTTTTTCTACATCTATTGAGATGATCATATGGTTTTTATCCTTCAGTTTGTTAATATGCTGTATCACATTGATTGATTTGCATATATTGAAGAATCCTTGCATTCCTGGGATAAGCCCCACTTGAGCATTGTGTATGATCCTTTTAATGTGCTGTTGGATTCTGTTTGCTAGGATTTTGTTGAGGATCTTTGCATCTATGTTCACCAGTGATATTGACATGTAGTTTTCTTTTTTTTGGTGACATGTTTATCTTGTTTTGGTATCAGGATGATGGTGGTCTTGTAGAATGAGTTTGGGAGTGTTCCTCCCTCTGCTATATTTTGGAAGAGTTTGAGAAGGATAGGTGTTAGTTCTTCTCAAAATGTTTGATAGAATTCGCCTGTGAAGCCATCTGGTCCTGGGCTTTTGTTTGTTGGAAGATTTTTAATCACAGTTTCAATTTCAGTGCTTGTGATTGGTCTGTTTATATTGTCTATTTCTTCCTGGTTGAGTCTCGGAAGGTTGTGCTTTTCTAAGATTTTGTCCATTTCTTCCAGGTTGTCCATTTTATTGGAGTATAGTTGCTTGTAGGAATCCCTCATGTTCCTTTGTATTTCTGCAGTGTCAGTTGTTACTTCTCCTTTTTCATTTCTAATTCTATTGACTTGAGTGTTTTCCCTTTTTTTCTTGGTGAGTCTGGCTAATGGTTTATCAATTTTATTTTATTTTATTATTTTTTATTTATTTATTTTTTTGTGGTATGCGGGCCTCCCTCTGCTGTGGCCTCTCCCGTCGCGGAGCACAGGCTCCGGATGCGCAGGCCCAGCGGCCACGGCTCACGGGCCCAGCCGCTCCGCGGCACGCGGGATCCTCCCAGACTGGGGCGCGAACCCGGTCCCCCTGCATCGGCAGGCGGACGCGCAACCACTGCGCCACCAGGGAAGCCCTATCAATTTTATTTATCTTCTCAAAGAACCATCTTTTAGTTTTATTGATCTTTGCTATCATTTCCTTCATTTATTTTTTCATTTATTTCTGATCTGATCTTTATGATTTCTTTCCT
>NC_041221.1:132602433-132603002 GCF_002837175.3 Physeter macrocephalus
CCTTTTGTTTATTTAGTAGCATATTGTTTAGCCTCCATGTGTTTATATTTTTTACAGATTTTTTCCAATGATTGATATCTAGTTTCATAGTGTTGTGGTTGGAAAAGATACTTGATATGATTTCAATTTTCTTCAATTTACCAAGGCTTGATTTGTGACCCAGGACATGATCTATCCTGGAGAATGTTCCATGAGCACTTGAGAAGAAAGTATATTCGGTTGTTTTGTTTGGAATGTCCTATAAATATCAATTAAGTCCATCTTGTTTATTGCGTTGTTTAAAGCTTGTATTTCCTTATTTATTTTCATTTTGGATGATCTGTCCATTGGTGAAAGTGGGGTGTTAAAGTCCCCTGGTATGATTGTGTTACTGTTGATTTCCCCTTTTATGGCTGTTAGCATTTGCCTTATGTATTGAAGTGCTCTTATGTTGGGTGCATAAATATTTACAATTGTTATATTTTCTTCTTGGATTGATCCCTTGATCATTATGTAATGTCCTTCTTTGTCTCTTGTAATAGTCTTTATTTTAAAGTCTATTTTGTCTGATATGAGAATTGCTACTCCAG